>NC_080791.1:5537500-5837500 GCF_028018385.1 Neofelis nebulosa
CAAAATAGAATTTCCCCCTGAGCTGTAGAAAATCCTGCATCTTTAGATGGAAAGGCACAAGTTCCAGCCAGATTTATTTTTTTTTTTTTAACATTTATTTATTTTTGAGACAGAGAGAGACAGAGCATGAACGGGGGAGGGTCAGAGAGAGGAGGAGACACAGAATCGGAAGCAGGCTCCAGGCTCTGAGCCATCAGCACAGAGCCCGACGCGGGGCTCCAACCCACGGACCGCGAGATCGTGACCTGAGCCGAAGTCGGCCACTTAACCGACTGAGCCACCCAGGCGCCCCTCAGCCAGATTTAATAAGGGCACACGCGCACGCACACAAACACACACACACACTAACACACGGGATAATGGGATACAGGATAATGACAGATTATCTGCAAATTAATAAGTGTTAAATAAAAATTCATGAAATAAGGGCAAAGAGAAACTATTGACTCCTCCAAGATGTATTTTATCCATAATCTGGAGCTAAGCAATCGGAGTAAAATCCAGGAGTTGGGAGGTTGGGAACGAAGGCATTATCAGCATTCTAAAAGTCTCTTCTCAATGGAATCAGGGTGAGGAGAGACAAAATACAGTCTTAGTAGGAAAACAGGTAATAATTTGTTTTAAGACCATGAGACAAACGTGGGTCTAATTTGAGTAACAGCAAATGAAGGTAATCAGTTATGGGCAAGCACAGTAGAACTTTCAAATTATGAAGGTAAAAACATATGTTTATATTTAAGTTTATTTTCAGAGAGAGAAAGAGTAAGCATGCACACCAGCAGGGGAGAAGCAGGGAGATGGAGAGGAAGAGGGAGAGACAGAATCCCAAGCAGGCTCTGAGCTGTAAGCACAGAGCCCCACGTGGGGCTCATACTCACTAACTGTGAGATCATGACCTGAGACAAAATCGAGTCAGACACTCAAACAACTGAGCCACCCACACACCCCTGCACATATGTTGATTCAACTTCATCAATACAGAAAATGATAAGGAAAGAGGTTGGAAAATAATCAGAAATCAGGACAGAAGAAAGAAAATCAAGTAAATTATGCATTTCTGTAAGTATAAGCAAAACCTCCCGTCAAATGGCAGGAACTCTCTTTTCATCCACAAGAGGGGCACTTATAAAAAGTGATTTAAAAATAAATCAGTAGGCAACGACTTCCAGAAAACTACAAGAAAAATAAGCAAGGAGCAGGATTAATATCAAGCCAGGCAGAATTTAAGCTAAAAATGTAAATCAGGATAAAGAGACACTATATAACAAAACAACAAAATATAAAGAAGACTTAAACCAATCAACATTGCCGTTAAATACACAAAGTAAAAACCTTAGGAACTGATTGCTAATGGATACATTTTTTTTTTTTTATGTAGTGATGTTTTAAAATTGATTTAGTGATGGTTGTACAACTTTGGGTATACTAAAAACCCTGAAGAATACACTTTAAATGGGTACGTTTAAATTATAAGGTATGTGAATTATATTTCAATAAAGCTCATATATTTAAAAATTAAGAATGAAGGAATCCTATACAATTCTCCTGGGAAACTTTAATATAGATCTCTCAGGATCATATGCATCTAACAGAAAAGCAAAATCATAGAGAAATTAAATAACATATACAACATAACAATAAATGAACTTAATAAAAATAAAATTATAGTGGGAAACTTTAATGTGCCTTTTTCAGAATCAAAAAGATCAAAGATTAAAAAATCAAAGTCAATGATTAATTAAATACATATCAGCAATAAAAAATAAAAACTGATCAAAAAGTAAGGTCAATGGAAAAATGAAATTAAAATAACACAAGCAAAGTCCAAACACATATATGCATAAGTATACACACACATACACACACACACACACACACACACACACACATATATGCATGTGCTTTCATATATGTGTTTGCATACATAGGAAGAATTATAAAAATTCCTCAAATACTTGGTCAGAAAATTCCCGTAATATATTTTTAAGTAAAGATTTTGCAGATGACATTTTATAATAGTAATAAAAATAATAAATATTTTTAAATAACAAAAAGATAACCCAAAGTCCTATCTATTTAGAAGGTGAGCAATACTCTGTTGAATTAAAGAGACAATCAAAATTAGAATTATAACTTGTAGAAAGCAATGAAAAGAAGACTACTTCATACAAATCCTGAGGCACAGCAAAAACTGTACTCAAAAATGTAATCAATGTTTCCAGCAAAAAGTAAGCAAATAAAAACTGTGAAATTAAGAAAACTGTGTTGAGTTTTTTTTTTTAATTTTTTTAAGTTTATTTTTGAGATAGAAAGAGCATGAGCAGGGGAGGGGCAGAGAGAGAAGGAGACACAGAATCCAAAGCAGCTCCAGGCTCTGAGCTGTCAGCACAGAGCCCAACACAGCACTTGAACTCACGAACCGTGAGATCATGACCTGGACCAGAGTTGACCGCTTAACCCACTGAGCCAATCGGGTGCTCCAAGGTTTTAAAAACTTAATAGGTAAAAGCTGAAACTAAAAGAAAAATATATTAAATTAGGAATGAGAAAGAAGACATAGACACATATTAAGAAAAAATAGAGGAATCAAAAAAAATTGCAATGTTTGCCACATACAATTGCGTGTGTAAATGTAATGTTAAATAGATAATTTTATGGCAAAATAGAAATGATCAAAATTCACCAAGAAATGGGCAATGTGAGTTCTGACTAGTCATTAAAATAAATAATTCCAGTTATTTAAATATTTCCAGGCCACAGAAAAAAATATTAAAATCACTCAATTATTTTTATTAAGACCATACAACTGTAATACCAAAACTTGACATAGTATAGTAAAACCAATTTCTCTTATGAATATTTAATAGAATAGTAGCAAAATGAATCTATAAATTTGTAGAATAATACATTCTGACCCAATAGTATTTATATCAGAAATAAAAACATAGATCAATGGCAGAAAATCTATCAACAAAAAAATATCATCTACATGAATAAAATTAAATGAGAAAACGGTAAAATTCTATCAGTAGTTTCTGATGAGTCTGAAATTTAATGGTCTTAATAATTTTGAGTAAAATTGGGATATAAAGAAACTGCTCCAATATAATTAAATGCTGCTTTCCAAAAACTGGAAGTAAAACTTTTGTTCAAAGGATAAAACACTAAACACATTTCAACTAAAGTCAGAGATTAGATGAGTGGGCTTGGCATTGTCTTTGCTTTCAAGGTAGGTTGGAGTTTCCAGCACATGCTAGGAGATAATGAGTATACACACTGGAAAAAAGAGTAAAATTATCTTTTTGCTAATGAAGAAGACGTAGAAAGTCTTCTGATTGGAGGCTCTTTCTTGCTTACTAGATTTCTTTACAACATACACTTCATAAAAAAAAAAAAAAGACTAGTATTTTAAAACTGTGCTAAAGTAGCTGAATATAAAATAAGTTTAGAATCAATAGCTTTTCTCTGTATTAGCAATAAAAAACTAGAAGTAGAAATGGGAAAATATTCTAAGTAGAAATAAAAAACTGTAGTCAACATGACTACATGAGAAAGGCATAGAACTTATATTAAGAAAAGTATTAAATCTTAACACAGCAAACAAAACCTAACGAATGGGAAAATATTCTGTATTTTAGAATATAAAGACATACTATTATGAAACTATATATTCCCCCAAAATTAATGTAGACGTTTAATGCATTTCCAGGCTGGCTTCTTGCCAGTATAGTAATTTTAAAATTCCTATGTAAGAATAAGTATCTAGAATAGCACAGAATGCTTGAATAGGAATACTGGGGAGCAAACAGACACTAGAATAAATGAAAAAGACCACAGTTAAATTTCTTATTTCCAGAGGGACAAACAGAGAGATCACTGAGTCAGAATAGAGAATTCAGAAGTAAAACTGTGCATATGACAAGTTTTAATGCAGCACAAAATAGTATTTTAATTCAATGGGGGAAAGAATGGTTTACCTAATAAATGGCACTAGCCATGTGGAAAACAAAAGTAAATCCTAACTCAGATCACACACAAAATCAAACTGTAGATCACTTAGAAGCTTAAAATGTAAAAGACAAAACAATAAATACTATAGAAGAAAATCTAGGACAGTACATGTATCTCTTAATCAAAAGTGGCAAACATACATACAGACATCAAGACGTATTTGAGTTTGTAAAAGATCTAAATTTAAATAAAGTAAATAAATAAAAAAATTTTAATGAAATAAATACAACTGTCAGAATAATGTGTATAGTACAATTTTATTTTCATAAAAGTTCACGTGTGGGTGTGTGCATGTGTCTGTCTCCATGTGCATGCTATAGCTCCCAAGTCTGTCAGTCTCTCTGTCCTAAATACCACTTTGTTTAGGCCGCCATGATTAATAGTCTAGAATTATTTCAACAGCTTCCTAACCAACTTTTCTGCTTTCCAGTCTCTCTGCAATCCATTTTCTATGCACTCTTCGAAACCACAAATCTTCCATATCATTTCTCTGCTTAAAGCCCCCCCCCCATTACTGTCCACTGCCTTTAGAATAAAATACAAACCCAGCAAAGTTTGACCCGGCTTTCCCTTTGGGTCCATCCTCACCTTTGCCAATTTCCCGTGTCACATCTCTGCACAAGCCAGAAGGAACCACTTGGGAGTTTCCCAAACATGCTCAACAAACTCTCCCTCATGTACAGGCTCCTGCATATGCTCGCTTTCCGTTTTCTTCTGTTTTATTTCTTTACTGGAATTCTGTTCTCCTAACCCACTTAGCTAGTCATCTGCTTAGACTCACCTTGCAGATCCACACACCAAAATTCCTCTGGAACGCTTTCCTTGACACTCAGGCTGAGCTGCCTCTGCTTTTGGGCTTCTCAAGCACACTGTGATTACCCCCTAGAATTTATCCCATGATACTTGCTGGTTTGTGCACCCCCTCACCAGACTTGACCTCTCTGAAGACAAGAGTTACATCTTATTTAACATGTATTCACTGCTTTATAGAAATTAAAGAAAACGAAGGAACACCTGCTCTGGTTGAGTCTCCGTGCTGAGTACTGGCAATACTCTACTGATCAGAACAGACATGGCTCTTACTCTTACTGAGCTACAGGAAGGAATGAATAATCCACTAACTGAACATGTAATACAACAATAATCCAAAAGAAGACACACGATGTTAGTGTTAAAATGACAAGGGCATAGTACTTGAGGGCATGTAACAGGGACATAATATAATCTACTGGGTCAAAGAAAGCATCCTTTAAAAAGTGAAGGATAAATACAAGTCATCTAAGCAGCCAAGAAGGAACAGACAGAAAGAAAACCATTCCAGAACAAAAGAACATTATGTAAAAGTCCTGGAAGAGAAACACGGAGTTTTAGAGAAGCTAAGACCATGGCTGTAACCCTAATCACTGGCACACTGACTTGCCCATAGTGGATTTTCTGGGTAAACAGAAGAATCAATAATATGTTAACAAATACAGCTGTGTGTAACTGTTCATGTCTAATGCATAGGATGTATGTATTGTATAATATATATAGTAGGTATACTGGACTATGTTGTTGATATATAATTTTTCCCTTTCTGTTTTTCAGACCCTTCAATACTTAATGGCAGTCTTTTTACACAAGCATGGAAAAGTTCTACCAAATGACCAGTTTAATAGATGTAAATGCTTATTTGATGAATTCTTCTTCCTTTACCAAAACATAGCCACAGGTGAGAACTAAGAAATGGACAGACTCAGGGCAGCACATGGATCATGAAGTGGCCTTATCAGAGCCTGTGCTATGCTTGTGGGCCACCTGTCTGGTGACAAAGGGCTCCTCACACTTTCCAGCCTTCCTTCCCCAGCACCCTGGCACGCTGCTGTGGAAGATACTAAGCCAAAAGCCCAGCAGCAGTGTGGTACAGATTCAAAGAACACACACACACACATACACACACACACACACACACACACACAATCTAATTACAAAGAGGAGCTGGCCAAGCACCTGCTTCAGCTCAGTACCCAAAACCTGCATTTTTGCATTGTGTAAATAGGGCAATGGCTCACAGGCTTTGGCATCTGCCCACAGAGACCTGCTCTCATCATTTCTCATGCCTGTACCTCTCCCAATCTTTCACCTGGTGGCTAAGAAGGTTGGAGAGGGAATCACAGTGCAAATATGCATGGACTCTGGCTTCTGTTGATGACGGCTGGCCATGTTCAAATTGGAGGCCACCGTAGCGATGGCAGGAGAGTTTCATTTCCACAAGGACAGATCCTCAGAGGGCTTACTCGGAGCCATTAATCACTGCTAATGCCTCTTTAATTGCTATGCCTCTACAATTGTTCAGCTGTGTGATTCACCCTCCTGAACTGCTGCAACCCAGTCTTGGGAGCTACGTGTCTGATCAATTTGTACAGAAACGATTAGGTTTTGGAATGAAAGTTGTGTTACAGTAAAGAAATAAAATTGAGGAGAATCTGAAAATTTTTACCACTTTCCAAATGAATTAGGTAGAAATTAGCCAAAAACTAAATCTATGTGTTTCCTTATCCAATAGCATCAGATTTTAAGTGTGACAGAAATTAGTACATCATACGTCCACGATGTGGCTATTACAGTTAGCACATGGCAGCCTTTACAGAATTTACAAAGAACCAATCCTAGTAATTATGTCCTTCTGGAGGACAACAGCATAGGACTATGTGCATGTTTATTTAAAAGAGCATTTGTAGGTACACTGTTTCACACAAGATCAGTGACACGAAGTTATCAGATGCCCTGGAACTGCACTAGCCAGTCTAACCTCTGTCAAAATACAGTAGTCCTCGGGCACCTAGGTGGTTCAGTCAGTTACGTGTCCAACTATTGATTTCAGCTCAAGTCATGATCTCATGGTTCGTGGGTTCGAGCCCTGCATCAGGCTCTGCACTGACAGTGTGGAGACTGCTTGGGATTCTCTCTCTCTCTCTCTCTCTCTCTCTCTCTCTCTGTTCCTCTCCAGCTTGTGCTCTGTCTCAAAATAAATAAATAAACTTAAAAATATATAGTATTCCTCATAAATAGTCATCCTTCGTCTACTTCTGCACCACCCGTGATGAGGAACTCCTGAAGCATGCTCTCCCAATACTATCTCTAGTGATCACATAGTTCCTTCCTTCTTCCACAGAGAAACAATCTATTCCTATCACTTTGGCTCACTGGTTCTATTATACTCTCTGCTCTCCCCACAAAAATCCTTTAAAGTCCCTGAAAATAGCTCACAGGCTCTCCTTTGTCTTCTCATCTTATTTTCAAAGAACTAATTCAAAATGCATTAAAGGCAGCTCAAAAGAATGATCTTAAATGGATGTGAAAGGCAAGAGTACATGAGAAAAAAGATACATGGCATGTGTGTTTTGGAAGGACATTACAAGTTATGAGGAGGAAGGGAACAAGAAAGCGGCAGAAAGAGAAGAGGTCTATTTGAGGTAAGAGGAGATAATGTGAGATGCTTTAATGCCAGGTTTCAGCCCTGTGTGTATATGTGTTCTAACTGGGGAAAAGAGATGTCTGTATTTATTCATCCTCACTAGAGTATACACTGCAAACTGTTTTCCAGTGTCCTATTTGAGTTATTTGCTCTGACCCATCCACAGTTTTCATACTCCGTTCCCTTTATATCATGCATACAGAAGATGCTAGGCCAGGTAGAAAATCAATTGAGGACTATGGAAAAACAGTATTGATGGCACCCAGAGGAACTGAATGCATAGTCACTGTGTCTTCGGCATCATGGGTGAGGCCACCCTAGAAAAAGATGAGCAGAGATTGTTGATGTGTGTTACTATTTCCATGGGAATCTGACAGAACACTGAGCTACGTTCATCACACCACATCCAGACATATTCCACGAATAGAACGCAAAGGCAAGCCTGAGACACACAAGAATTAACAAAAATGGCCATATTTTTAAATCAGGAGAGGAGACCATATACACCTGAGCTCCTCTGTTACTGTAAAGGAACCTACGATCTGTTTGGATTCACGGTTTCTTTGGGGAAAGAGTTATGCCCTGATGACTTCTTTCACTTTTGTGACATAGCTGTGCTCATTTTTTTCTGTGTCCCCTTCCAGTTTCTGTACATACCCATACACATATTTTACAAAGCTGGATTCACAATGGACACAAAAACACTTGGTTTCTGTCTATTTTTTGTGTGTGTGTAATCATTTATCTCTAACAGATGCTGGGGTTATTTGTGGCTGTCGGTGCTCAGCCGAGTCTTGCTCTAGAAATTGCCTTCAGCTAAATAAGGCTGCCTGGCCCAATGTCCTGTCCCCTCCCCAGGGCAGCCTGCATCCAAAGACATGCACTGCAATGCAAAGATGAGGCTTCCTGGTCTCCATGGAGGGCAACTGTGAAAAGCTAAGCAGAGTCCTTTCCTGTGACAGCACATGAACCCTGGAGCCTCTCCTTTCTTCACATCCTCACAAGGAAGTAGTCTGGTGAAACTACAAAGCTGTACAGGTGCTACCTAACTTTCAGAAAAAGGGATGATTGGAGGGTGGAGCTGCGAGCCACAAAGCGTTATTCTCAGGACTTGAAACCTGCAGGGGTTTGCCTGGTTGTGTCACTGATCCTAAGGGTTCCTGAGCACAAATCTTCATCTGAGTCTGTTTCCTGGGGAAAGCAGGCTATCACAACATCATAAACATTCTCCCACGCCACAGTGTCATCTTGCCACACTGTTCTCATTGCAACAGCTGCTTAATGTCCTCGGAAGCAGATCATATTTTAATTGACCATTTCCTCACAGTAAGACGGTTGGTTGTTGCCAATATTTTGTCATTATGAAGAGCATTCAATAAACGCCATCGAGCCATTATTTAAAGATTCTTCTTCTTGTTTTGAATTATTTCTTCAAAAAAATCTAAGGTGTGGGCCATTACCAAGAGGATGGGAAGGTTTTAATCTACTGATACTAAAGGTTTATAGGTTGTAATATGGCACATAAGTCTAATAGGAAGATATACTAAGGAATCAGGGCAGATTATGTTCTGCATTATAGTGTCTTTGACCCAAGGCTCGGAACAGGATGCTTCAGAAGCCCAAAGAGAAAAAGAGAACAGAATGCTCTATAATGAACTTATATAGCATTCCATTATACTTGGCTGAGTAAATCAGAGCCTACACAAGGTACCCAGTGTACAATATATATTTGTTCAGTAGATATGTGAATGAATAAATGAATATTTAGGTTGCTTTAAATTTTAATTGAAACATGAGGGGGCTCATTAATATAGAAATGTAGATAATGCAGAAAATATGGACTGGATACTAATAAGTCCGTGGCTTTAAGTTCTTAAGTTATTCCCATTCCAAAGCAAAAGTGGTGGTGGTGGTAACAGTGAGAGCCCACATGGGTACGTGATAGATCCTCATTTATGCACAACTTAGCAGAGGGACCAATGAGGAAAATTTAAGGAAGAATAAAATAAAGTAATCACTAATAAAAGCACTCTGTCAGCCAAAAACCAGTAAGCCAACTTTGTCATTATCACAATAGGACACATACAACAAATCAATGCAAAAGAATGCCAAAGACTGGGTGATTTTAGTGAAAACCCCAATCATTAAATTTGGGGCAGATGAGGAATGAAGACAGTAAGCTGAGTACAGTCTACCTCTGAGATGCGCTGGCAGATCCTGGAGACTTAACCTAAGAATCATCTCCTGTTCTTATCTCTTAAAATGTCCAAACAAGAGTCATTTCTCAAATTAGGCTGACTTCATCAGTGCCTTGTGAGCACGTCCTACTATCCAACTGGTGTCCTATCACTCAGACCCTCCCTACGGTCATCACAAGCAAGCAGAGGAGGACAAAGAAGAAAACACTCTACTTGTTACAGAGGGGAGGGAGGAAAAACTATGGGACAAAGAAGGTGCAAGAGGAAGAAAACAGCACCAAAGGCTTAGTTTCTTCTTAATAGGTCAGTTTACGGGCCACGTGACCCAAAGAAGATGTAAAACAAAAATGTCTGGATTCAGAGTTCTTCATTTTCATATAAACATTTATCCCCGCCCTACCACTCCTTAATTCCTAAAGAAAACAAAGGTTCTATGAGAAATCTTTCTTAATATTTGAAAGCAAACAAAAAAGCATTTTCCAAAGGTCACCCAAATCTAGTACTTGACAGGAAGAAGATGTTACAGAGCTGTAAGATCTTGAACTTTCAGTCAACAAAAGATGTCACATGCTTTCCAAAGCACTTCTTTAATGCGCGGTAGAGAAATTCATAATTAAAAGCAAAATTTCAAAAAAATGGCTTTTCTCTCCTCAGTCCATTCCCAGGACTTGCCAGAATATTGCTATTTCCTTTCTAGCTTCCAGAAGGATGCCAATGGTCAACAGAGTTTGCTTTTTCTATCCCAGTGACAATGAAGTGGTTGGCCTGGTGCCCTAGAAGGCAAAGACACAGATTTTTTTTTTTTTAGCTTTGTGACCATGGTAACCTTGTTCCAAGTGCAAACCTTGCAATATGGGCGATCTTCTTTTAAAACAGTGAACCAATAAACTACACTTCTGCTGCCAACAGAACTGAGCCAACAGTGAAGCTTACTAACATCCGTTTCACTTATCAGAATGATCCAAATATGTAGATAAATAAGACAAGAATGAAACCAAGGGCAGGCAAGCCTGTTTGTGGTAACAGTAGTACTAAGATATACTCTATCCCCCAAATCCCTATTTTTCTTGAGTACTAAAGTGGAAGCAGCCACAGCGGTTTGTGAATACCGCTGTTACTTAAATTTCTGCCTCCCATCAGTAACTAGATTCAGCCCACCATTTAATTAAAAATTGTGCCCCCTAAGGATCAAGATTGTCAAGTATGTCACAGCATGAAAATGCATGTGTGGACGTCAGATTGGAGGGGGGTGGTTAAGAATACGTAGGGAGACATGAAATGACATTTATCTGCCTTGTATGTTGGCTTCTGATCCTAAACAAGTTTGAAATTTGAGTATAATTCACTTAAATCCCGTTATTTCTATACAACAATTAAGGTTTTCAAGAATTACACAGACATGCATTTAAAATGGATATGGTTCTTTGGGCGCCTGGGTGACTCAGTCAGTTAAGTGTCCAACTTAGGCTCAGGTCATGATCTCGCAGTTCTTGAGTTTGAGAACCACGTCGGGCTCTGTGCTGGCAGCTTAGAGCCTGGAGCCTGCTTCGAATTCTTTGTCTCCCTCTCTCTGCCCCTCCCCCATTCATACTGTCTGTCTGTCTGTCTCTCTCTCTCTCAAAAATAAAATAAACATTAAAAAAATGGATATGTTCTTGAAAAGTATTCCATCTGTACAACAAGAAAGAAAATTAGTATATCCAGCATGTGTCAGATGCTCTGACCCACTAGGAATTGCAACGACTGAGCCTAGGTCATTTTAACCATATATAGTTTCAGTCAAAGGGTTTTTCATCACCTCTAAATAGTTCACTTTGAACTCCTACTAGCTCAGTTGAAATACTAAACAGCTACTTAGCGTGATGTCCTGCTTAAGGTGAAGATTCTGCTTAACTGTACACACTGCTATAGACAGAGGCAGAAAGCACTGCTACTAAACATAGAAACACTTTATTTTTATTATTATTATTATTTTTAATGTTTTTATTTATTTTTGAGACAGAGAGAGACAGAGCATGAGCAGGGGAGGGGAAGAGAGAGAGGGAGACACAGAATATGAAGCAGGCTCCAGGCTCTGAGCTGTCAGCAAAGAGCCTGACGCAGGGCTCGAACTCACAGACCGTGAGATCATGACCTGAGCCGAAGTCGGACGCTCAACAGACTGAGCCACCCAGGCGTCCCAAACATAGAAACACTTTAATAGTACATTGCAATAGTATCTAATGACTGATGACAGACTGTGAAAAATCTTTTACCCTGGGTATTTAAAATGTCAGGGAAGCAATCAAAAAAATCACAGTCTACAGGAGAGATTATGTCAATGATTGATGAGGCTTCTGAATTCCATGAACGTATTTGGGAAGTCCAAAACTGCCCTAAGAGTAAAGGGATTACAAGAAGGAAGGTGTATGTGGAGTGTACCTGTCATTTACGAGAGCATCAGGAGATTAACAAGCAATACAAGCAGTCAGCAGTTTTATCATTTTCATGGTGTGGAAACACGTGCTCTCATTCCTGCATATTTTTCTACAGGGAAAACAATAAGATGATCTGGAACGTAGAGGCATGAATCACCTGTTCTGAGACCAATTCCCTGCAGTATTAGGAAAATAGAGTAGGATTATGTTCAGACACTATTCTAATTTCATCTACAAGATCCTTAGTGCTACATTAGGTCAATAAGCAAGACCACAGAATGAGGAAATGCACCCCATAGATGGGCTCTACTCTGGACACTGATTACATGTATAAAATTTGGTGCTTTCATGAGTGAGGTTAAGGGAAAAAACACACTTAAGTATAAAAACAGACTACAGGCTCTTATTCAGGTGTTTTAGTTTGGGTTTGGATTTTTTTTAACTGGGGCTACAACCAAGTAGTAATAAAAAGTCCCTTTGGACTTATCTATCTTAATTATAATTTTATTCAACAGCTTTTAGAAATATTTCATTTTGATATAATCTCAAACTTAGAGGAAAGTTGCAAGAATAGTACCAAAACTCCCTTTTTCTTTAACAATTTATCTCATCTGTCTTATTCTCATTCTCTCTCTCTCTCTCTCTCTCTCACACACACACACACACACACACACACACACACACACACACACACATACACACACACAATTTGAGAATTAAGTGGCACAGGTCCTTTCCTTTACCCCTAAATACTTCAATGCATATTTCCTAAAAACAAAGATGTTCCCTTACATAACCACAGTACAATTTTGAAGATGAGGAAATTTAACTTTGGACAATATTATCTAATCCACAGTCCATATTCCAAATTCGTTTAATGGCCCAATAATGTTCTTCATGGCTCTTTCCTAGCACAGGATCCAATACGGGATTATTCGCTGCATTTGTCTAGTATATTTAGCTTTCCTTCCTCTGAAACAGTTCCTCAGCCTTTGTCCTTCCAACAGTACTTCCCAGACACCTACTCTTCCAGGCCCCCTGCCTTGTTGGTGTGGTTACAAAGGATTAATACAGCACCTAACCACTAGGTACCCACAGTCAAGGTGGAGAGGAAGACCTGGAGACAATCAGGAAGCACACCATGAAATGTGCTTTAATAGAAGGATAAGCAGATTCCTCCCAACTTTATCAGTTCAAAACCCTTGCTCTCTAGATCCTTATTTTTTTCTATCTTCATAGAAGAATACTTGTATAGCCAGAATCGTCATTAGCAAAAATTATTTGTAAAATGTCTTTTAGTTCAAGGAACTGGCCAAAGTTGTGTGTGTGTGTGTGTGTGTGTGTGTGTGTGTGTATGTGTGTGTGTGTGTGTGTGTATGTATATATATGAATAAGGAGTATTATATGTACATGATACAGTATATACACAAACAGTGTGTGTGTGTGTGTGTGTGTGTGTGTGTACACACACATACAGTAGTTTACGGTAACACATGCACACACACACACACACCAAGTTGGTTTTTCTTTTCTTTTCTTTTTTAAGAAACAGGGATGGTTCTTTTAAATAGGACATGTGTTAAAATTACTATTTTCAGACACAAAAAAATGTGACCTGGTAAAAAGAACTATGTTTTTTTCCTATAGTTAGAAAAGTTATATTCAAACCAACCTCAATCATTTATTAGCTAAGTGATCTTGCGTAAGTCACAATGTGGGCTTTAATGAGTTCATCCATAAAATGGAATGACAACAGTTAACCATAGAGGTTAACGTTTAACAGAGTACAAAATAATATACATTCAAGTTTTTATAAATAGTAAAGCACTATGTAATTTATAGATGTGTGTCTATATACACGTCCACAGATATACTTATGTACATAGGTGTGTGTGTGCATTAGACAGAGCATGAGAATGAGAGGGAGAAAGCCAAGGATGCATTTGATTTAGGATTTTTTAAAAACACAGTTCTCCAGGGGCGCCTGGGTGGCTCAGTCGGTTAGGCGGCCGACTTCGGCTCAGGTCATGATCTTGCGGTCCGTGAGTTCTAGCCCCGCGTCGGGCTCTGTGCTGACAGCTCAGAGCCTGGAGCCTGCTTCATATTCTGTGTCTCCCTCTCTCTGACCCTCCCCTGTTCATGCTCTGTCTCTCCCTGTCTCAAAAATAAATAAACGTTAAAAAAAAAAATTTAAAAAACACAGTTCTCCCGATTACCACATAGAGGAATTTTGAATCCCAAATTTCTCAGCCTATTTGGGGATGGTGTTCCCACTTCTCTTAAAATGGCTGTCTTTCATTCTTCTCATTAAGTACACAAGTTCTATTCTTCACATCATGTGGTTTTCCCATGAGCTTCTGAAAACTGGCAATGCCAGGACAGCAGAGATTATGTTTGCCTGAGTCACTGTCAAATCTCTAGAACCAGCAGAGGCCTGATAGGTTGAGAGTACTCACCAAATGTCTGTGGTATGGGGAATACCAGTTGGGACCTTTTCTTGTCCAAAATACCGACACAGCATCACTGCCTTTCTCTTGAAGCAATCGCTACTGAGACATGAGTGGAGAAACCTGAACTTTTATCAACTGCCTTCACATTAGGGTAAATGATAAAAAGAAGGAAGGAAGGAAGGAAGGAAGGAAGGAAGGAAGGAAGGAAGGAAGGAAAGAAGGAAGGGAAGAAGGAAGTTCATTCTTGAAACTGTGAATCCAGAAATACCATTGAAACACCATAGTCCTGTAGAAATTCCATTCGAATTGTTTAAAAGAATTAAAAACTATTATCACTAACACAATTAATTAGTTAAGCCCTTCCCACCTGCTTTTACGTTCCATGGTCTTATTTTTCTTCTCAGTACCTATCACTCTCAAGTCACTGTTTTTGTTATTTGTGATTTTTTGTTGTCTGTCTCCCCAATTTGTTTATCTCCCTGCTCATCACCAACACCTAGAATGGTACCTCAAGATAGTAGATATTCATTAAATATTTGTACTGACAGAACAAAGTATTTGAAAATTCTTTTATAAGACACTGCCTACAATATTATATATATATATATATATATATACACACACACACACATACATAATACACATATCACTAGATTAATAAACGTTTCCTGTATTTAATACAACTAAAACCCCAATGATCATGTAGAACCTTAAACTAAAGAAGTTTTATAGATTTGTAACAAGTTAGGGTCTCCTGATGAATCAATCCCCATCTAAAACAGTAAGTTTCCATGTGGCATGCAAGCAAAAAGTAATAACAAATTAAGAGACGCCAATTTTTAAATGCAGATTTTCCTTGTTCCTTTTCACTGATACGTAGGACTGAGAATCAGAATAGTGAAAAAGAAAGGGTATGAAAGCATAAAAATAAATGAACAAGAGTATGAAGCCCCAGACATGAGTAAAGAAGTGACCAGCGGTCAGATGTGGCAGGAAGTACACAGAATGTGGAGAAACAGAACGAAAAGTAGAAAACTGGGGCACCTGGGTGGCTTAGTCAGTTAAGAGTCCGACTTTGGCTCAGGTCATGATGTCGCAGTTTGTGGGTTCAAGCCCCGCATCAGTCTCTGTGCTGACAGCTCAGAGCCTGGAGCCTGCTTTGGATTCTATGTCTCCCTCTCTCTCTGCCCCTTCCCCACTCATGCTCTGTCTCTCTCTCTGTCTCTCAAAAATGAATAAATGTTAAAAAAAATTTTTTTAATATTAAAAAAAAGAAAAAGAAAATTGAAGGCAACCAAGGGTATTTTCAGTCAAAATGTTTCTGGGCACTAGTCAGCACCATAACTCTTAAGAATCAGGATCATTTTTCAGTGCTCTGCATGTCCTCAGGGTGAAATCCCTCTTGGTCTCGCCTTTGTAAAGACCCTGCTCCGCTCAATGAATCACTCCCCTCAATGAAATCTCACAGACCAGTATCAACTTCTCTTTCCCATGGCAGCTGCAAACTCACTCTACTGCCCACTTAATTTCCCCCTAGGCTAACTGTCTTCTGGTGATTACTTGAATTCGAGTCCTGATATTATGGGGGATAAAAATGTTAATAAAGCTATCATTTTACTAAAACTATGACCAACAATTTCTGATGTTGGATGAACCACCTACCATATGTCTTTGCAAAGTTAATGACATAGGATAGAGAAAGGGAGAACTGACCCATAACTCATATATCCATTTATGCAGGGATGAGAGAAAATCGGGGGAAAAAAAGCAACATGATATCATAAATGTATGATGAAGATGGGCAGTCGAAGTCAGCAGTGCTCAGCATCAAAGATACCCGGCAAAGAGAAAAGAGAAAGCCTGGCTATAGCAGAGAGCATCTAGCAAGAGGCATTAAACCTTTACCTGGAAGGCAAAGGGCATAGAAGGGAAGCCGGGCCCCAGGTCCTGCTTGGGGTTCAAAAGCTGAGTTGAAAGTCATAGGCAGAAGTAGAGTAAGTCAAAGGAACTGAAAGTTGTCCAAGGCAGCAACCCACTCTCAAAAAGAAGACAGAAAGAGAATCCCAGGTTCTAGAACCTCGGGTAGCAGAATTGTAACTTGGTACCAAATTCCCTATGAATTCAATGAAGTGTCCTAAGCACACCTGGCCAAGAGCAGGGTTAGCCTTGGAATTCAAGTATCAAGACATGCCTGCACACCAGGGCTCTCTTGGGAGCTGATTTTTAAACAAATTCTTGGTCCCCATCCTAGACATGATGAATCAGAGGATCTGTTGTTTACAGAGTATCTAGTTTACACAATATATGGTGGCTGCAGGCTGGTTTTTTAGTTTGGTTTTAGTCTGTCTTTTGTTGTTGTTATTGTTGTTGTTGTTCTTGCTAATGTCTCCAGATGATCCTACTGAACCATCATAGAAGAATCCACTGTTTTAGACTCTGGAGTAGAAATGATCACTTGTGGGATTAGCATTCAAATCAATAATGCAAAACACATCTCCCTAGCAAAGGCAAAAGCATTAATTCATTAATGTTAAAACAAAAATACAAATTTTTGGAGTTGGCTTTTCCTCTTTTTTCCCCTCATCTGGCTCTGAACAATATTCAACTTGACCAGTGTGTCTGAGTCAGGAATTACCTCAGCTTCCTCGCGTTTGAAAATCACATCTGTTTCTTCTTCAACTGCCTCCTGTCAGGGCTCCACTGGTTCCTTTTTGCATCTTTTGCCAACACTTCCCTTACCTTAAATAACCTTCTATCCATACCATCCAGGATACACCTCTTTCATGGGGGACTCACCACTGTGGTTCTTCTGACTCCCATTTTCTGTGTGGTAAGTGAAGCCCGATCCTTCATGTCCCCAACCACTGTCTCTCCAACAACCTACCCAACCAGATCCAGACGGCACACTGGTGGGAAACAGTGTACCAGCTGCCTATTAAGACTACAATAAAATTCACTTGTATCACAGGCTGCTAGTATTTCCAGGTCTACATCTTCTCTTTCCACACAGAAAATTTACCATTTCTTTTAATATTTATTTTTGAGAGAGAGAGAAAGAGAGCGAGAGAGAGTGAGAGCGAGAGAGAATGTATTCTCACATGAGTGGGGGAGGGGCAGAGAGAGGAGAGGTAGAGGTGGGGTACGGAGAATCCCAAGCAGGCTCTGGGCTGACAGGAGAAAGCCCGAGGCAGGACTCGAACTCCCGAACCATGAGATCACAACCTGACCCAAAGTCGATGTTCAGTTGACTGAGCCACCCAGGCATCCCCAGAAATTACCATTTCTTATTTCAAAGCTAAGACCAGAGTTGGTGGAAATCTAGGGTAAAAAACATGATAGGGAAAAAAATTGGAATTTGGGGTTCAGTCATGCTATATCTGAAATGAATCTCCTCTCACACACACTACCTATCATTAGGGGTAACAGAAATAGGGAGATAGGATTCTAAAGCATCTAGAGAATTCATCCAGGATACAGAATCCTCCCTAGATCCCCACATGGAAAATAGAGCATATGGGAATCTTTAGCTGAGAAGGCTCATGAAAAACAAGAGAGTAATATTTTGCTTTTTGAATATAGACTAACAGTGAGATAATAAAAGGAATGTGCCATACATAAAAAGCCCTAATTTAAGTAACATTTTTATTGTGACTCATAAAACTCTACTCACCAAATTAATTTAAACAGCTGATAGAAATGCTGTCAAAAACACTTAAAACTGACTGAAAATCTGAACTCATGGCAAATAAGAATGACAACTCATCTAGCATAGAACCTAGGATGCTTGAATTTAACTCTAATCTTTGTCAATTTTCATTAATTTTCAGGATAATTAAATTGCATGTTATAAAAATGCACAGTTGAGTCAAAGTCAGAGTTCTGTAGCAAAGAGCAATGAAAACAGAAAACAAGGTACCAAATAAAAAAGAAAAAGTACACCTACAGGTAGAAATGATGAATCTGACAAATAAAAGTCATCAAATAAAAAGGAAAAAGTGAAGAGAGAAGGAGAGGCAGTGTGTTCATTTGAGTTTAAAAGACTCAAAAAAATAGGGGCACCTGGGTTGCTCAGTCAGTTGAGCATCTGACTTGGGCTCAGGTCATGATCTCACAGCTCCTGAGTTCAAGCCCAGCATCAGGCTTACTGTTCTCAGCATGGAGTCTGCTTCAGATCCTCTGTCCCCCTCTCTCTCTGCCCCTCCCCCCTCTCATGGTCTCTATCAAAAATAAACATTAAAAATAAGTAAATAAAAATAAAAGATTCAGGGGCGCCTGGGTGGCTCAGTCGGTTAAGCGTCCGACTTCGGCTCAGGTCACGATCTCGCGGTATGTGAGTTCGAGCCCCGCATCGGGCTCTGTGCTGACTGCTCAGAGCCTGGAGCCCGTTTCAGATTCTGTGTCTCCCTCTCTCTCTGACCCTCTCCCGTTCATGCTCTGTCTCTCTCTATCTCAAAAATAAATAAATGTTAAAAAAAAATTTTTTTTTAATAAAAAATAAAAAAAATAAAAGATTCAAAAAATAGTATTTACATTAAAAAAGGAAATGTGCCAAATCATGATGAACTCGCTTCACAAAAATGAGATCCAAGTCTGACGTATGAAATGATACAGGCTCACGCACCTCTTTCTCACATAGTAAGGAAAGAATCAGAATTCCTTCTAACTCAGAGAAAAAACAAAAATAGCCATTAGGCTTTTGCAATAGAGCAGTTGAGGGGTCAATAAACAAATCTGGAGACTCTCACATGTGAGCCTCAGCCTCGCCATCCCCACGAGCTCATGTGTGAACCTCTGCAAGCAGCCTGGCCTATCTGTGTGATTTCTTCTGTTCTAAGTCAGACCTAGCTTCTTTTCTTCCTTCCTCTCCATCTTCCTTCCTCCAGTTCATTCATTCTTTCGTTCTTTCTTTATTTTTTCCTTCCTTTCTTTCCTTCCTTACTTCTTCCCCCCTCCCTCTTTCTTTCTTTCTTCCTTTCTTGAATGTTGCAGATATTAAGTGAAAGTGATACCATCTCCTGAGAAGAGGGATGGGAGGTTGTTGAAGAGGACTGACAAACCTGCTCGGAAGAATGACCAGAGTAATAGGAGGTTTAGTGAAGTGAATGACTCACTGGTCCGGATGGTGTTGAAAGGAATTCAAATTACCGCCCTCTGGGGGCTAGGGGTGCATAAGGACATTGATCAAGACTGTTTGTGGGTATCTTCAAATTTGAACACCTCCAACAAACAGGATTACAAGTGATGTCACCTAGAATTTACACCCAAATTCCTAATTTCATTTCATTTCCCACTGTGTAATGCTGGCTAGCTCCATTTTAGAGACTTATTTTTTACCAAAGCAAAGATAAAGAGTCTACCCATTAGTACCATGGGCAATTTCTGCTATGATTGAGAATTTCCAAGCAGTTTCTCCATTCAGTCATAAAATCTTGAAAAAGCACTAAGGATGACAAAACAGGAGGCAAAATTCTTTTCTCTTTTGTTGATGTTGAAATTGTAAGAAGACAGCAGGGGCGGTTTTGTTTATGAAAACTTCAAGGGAGGGACAGTCAGTTGGGCATCTGACTCTTGATCTCAGTTCAGGCCATGATCTCAGAGTTCATGAGATCAAGCACTGCATCAGGCTCTGTGCTGACAGTGCAGAACCTGCTCGGGATTTCACTCTCCCTCTCTCTCTGCCCCTTCCCTGCTCGTGCTCTCTCTTGCTCAAAATAAATAAGTATTTTTAAAATATAAAAATAAAACTTCAAGAGAAAAGGCACATCAAGTAGAAGGAATAAATTTTTTTTAAAAATCTAACAATACCAATTTCTGTATAGGATGTGTAGCAAATGGTACAGCCACTTCGGAAGACACCTTAGTCGTTTCTTACACAGCTAAACAAAGGGCAGAAATCACACTCCTGGGTATTTACCTAACTAGTTTGAAAACTTATGTCTCCACAAAAACCTGTGATTGAATGTTTGTAGCAGGTTTATTCATAATTTCCAAACACAGAATCAACCAAGCTGTCCTTCAAGAGATGAACAGAGATGCCACCTGTGGTCTATATGTATGATGAAATACTCTTCAGAGATCAAGAGGAATGAACTATCGAGGCACACAAAGACATCTATTAACCCTAAATGCATACTGTTAACAAAAAAAACCAATGTAAAAATGTTAAATTTCGTGTGATTCCATTTAGAAGACACCCTAAAACAGACAAAAACTACAGAGAAACAAACATATCAGTATTTGCCAGGGATGTGGTGCAAGGAGGAGGGCAGGGCTGAATGGGTAAAGTGCAGGGGATTTTTTTCTAACAGTTAAAGTATTCCGTATGATACTGTAATGGTGGATGGTGGATACATGACACTGCACTTATCAATACTGATACGATTTTCCAGCACAAAATGTGAACTTTAATGCATGCCAATTTAAAAATACACACATACACACACGTGCACACACACACACACACACACACACACACACATACACACAGATCCAAGAATCACAGGACAAAATTAAGAATGTGATTAAATAATGGAACTGTATTATAAATGGAGGAAAAACTCCTCACTGGAGGTGGTAGGGGGTTAAGGTGCTGACCTAAGTAACATGGGAAATGAGTAGAGTCTAAAACTCCATACATAACTTCATACCCCAAAAATGCACAACACTACACTCTGGTTGATAAAACATTTTCCCCACAAGAGTGTGTGTCAACAATTCTGAAACAACTGAAACAACTGTACGTGTAAGCTGCAAGTGAACAATTAAGTGGATGGGATGCCTAAGGAGAGCCAAGTTTCCCGCTGTTGCAGTAAGAGGTTACAGACAAGCAAGGGGAATAAGCTAAAACATTCCATGCGGTTGGATCACTATGGACTCACATTTAGCATAATCCAGAGATGATGCACACAGAAACACTGACAGAGAGGCATATATACAGGAGTTAGTACACACATAGGTATTTTCCTGCTCTGTCAGCTGAGGGGGCCTGAAAGGAAGAATATCCCAGCCGCAGTAAGTACTCCGAGTGCCCAGATTTGGGTTTCTAACACCATTCTCCAATCAAAGGACTCCTCGGATTAACAGCTGATTCTAGGCCTGAGGCAGAAAATACACACGATGAGCCTGGAGCATCTTGTAGTGCTATCAAGTGAGGAACTGTTCAACACACACACACACACACACACACACACACACACACACACAGTGATGGGCATATGTCCAAGTACACAGCAGACAATTGCAAGACCTGACCAGTACTCTTCAAACCTGCTAAAGTCATCAAAAACAATGAAAATCTCAGAAACTGTCAGATGAAGGAGTCTAAGGAGATACAACAACTAAGTGTAATACAGTATCTTACATGCAAGTCCGGAACCGAACAGGTAAAAGCCAAGGATATCTGAATAAAGTGTGGAATTTAGTCACTAATAATGTATGAATATCAGTTCATTAATTGGGACCAAAGTACCATATGAATATCAAGACATCAATAATACAAGAGAGAAGTTTGGAATATGTGATAACTCTTCTATAAATATCGAACTATACTGAAATTAAGAATTTTTAAAAATATAAAGGTTAGAAAAGAAAAACAAAGACCTACCTACTGAAAATTTCAGGACAGAGAACAATAGTTGGAAGAATCCACGATGTGAGAAGTTGCCCTCCCATACAAAGAAGTGCCAGACAGAAAGTTGGTGATGACAATGAGGCAACGTAAAAGAGAAAAACAAAGACCCCCCAGAAAAGGGGGAAGAAAAATGACAGTCAGGTTTTTCCAGTAAGGAAGAGAAGCTAAGTATGGAGAAATCCAGCAGGACAATGGGAAAAGACCAGTTATAAGATACAGAAAAAAAATGTTCCTAAAATAAAACAGATGATCTACAGAAAGAGAGAAAACCTCCCCATCTCTGTGGATACGCCTATATCTTCTAAAAGTGATGTGCATGATTGAAGATTCAGTTATTAGTGTTTATTTTACATGCAGGAGCCAGTGTCCACCCTCAGCAGTCTTCCTCCTTTTCAGACTGACCTGCCACATCTCATCACTGCATGTAAATTATGCAAGCAGAAAGTGAAAAACACAGGTTCCTTCCAATTTACATAGACCCACTATTCAAGATCTCTGTTAGGAATTAAATTGTGTTATTAATTTGGGTCGCCTGGGTGGCTCCATCGGTTAAGCGTCTGACTCTTGATTCTGGCCCAGGTCATGATAGGGCCCTGCGTCCAGCTCTGTGCTGTGAGGAGTATGCTTGGGACTCTGTCCCTCCCTCTCTCTCTGCCCCTCCCCTGCGTGCACAGTCTCTTCCTCTCAAAACTAAACATTTTTAAAAAACCATGTTTAAAAAGAAAGAAAAAAGAAAACAGTTTGTGAGTTTGAGCTCCATGTCAGGCTCTGTGCTGACAGCTCAGAGCCTGGAGCCTGCTTCAGAATCTGTGTCTCCCTCTCCCTTGCCCTTTGCCGCTTGTACTCTCTCTGTCTCTCAAAAATAAATAAATGCTAAATTTTTTTTTAATTTTTTTTAAATTGTGTTAATACATGTTATTAAATGAGATAATGTAACAACTTTCCTAATGAGATACTGTGACCATGTTCCTAAACTTTAATAGGCAGCACCCACTAAAACAAAATCAATGGCCTAAGAAACACAACTTTTAGAGGCTTTGTGCCCCACCAGTGATGTCCAACATAGTAAGTTAAGCCACTTAAAATACCAAGATCGGCTTGAAATCTTGCAGCCAGCAGAACTGGCATGTCATTTACTACAGTTTAACTGTGAGGCCTTGTCTGTGTCTTGAGGACAAACGCATCAGCCTTCTTTCGCACTGTCAACTCCTGAAATCTAGACAAATACTGTTTCTAAACTGACAAGGGTCCACATTGTAAAGAAACTGCACTCTCCTCAACACCAGTGGGGAACGTTGTCGATACATGTCACGTGCAAGCACATATCGAAAAGCAGTGAACTAAGTACAATTCACACAATTCAGAGAGACTTGTGCAATTCGCGATAGAGAAGTGACATAAAGCCCAATTTGGTCGTGATTCTGGAAGACCGCGCAAAGCCCTGGAAAGAAAGCCCTGTGGTTCGAATCAGACTGACCTGGGTTTAAACCCTGCTTCTATGGCTTCTCATCCCTGACAAAGGAACCTAACAAGTTAACATCTCAAAATATCCATTTCCTCACCTGCAAGAGTGAGCAATGGAGTCTCCCAGGGCTGATGCAAACTTTTGTTTTGTGTAGCACTTGTCATGCATCAGGCTGCCTTAAGCACTTTATATAAATTAACTTATTTACTCTTCCTAACAACTGTAGGAGATACGTGGTTATATTACCATCATTTTACAAAATGGGAACTATAAAGTACAGAAAGGCTGGGTAACTCGTTCCAGCTCACACAGCCACTAAGTAGGTAAGCTGCATGTTCAACCCAAGTAGTCTGGTTCATTTTTGCCCTAAACCGTTAGTATATCAGAATACCATTATTAAAACAATTAATAAATCAAGTCTCCTCCAACCACCTTCTTTCTTTTTTTTTTTTAAACGTTTATTTATTTTTGAGACAGAGAGAGACAGAGCATGAACGGGGGAGGGGCAGAGACAGAGAGGGAGACACAGAATCGGAAGCAGGCTCCAGGCTCTGAGCCATCAACCCAGAGCCCGACGCGGGGCTCGAACTCACGGACCGCGAGATCGTGACCTGAGCCGAAGTCGGACGCTTAACCGACTGAGCCACCCAGGCGCCCCCAACCACCTTATTTCTAATCCATTTCTTTAAATACTGACATGATTTACTTAATGAAAGAGAAAAATTATCCATTACTAAGTGACATTAACAAGAACTATATTAGAATTTATCTATTACTGTCTATCTTAATTCATCAATAAAAATGTTAAGTGATTATTGCACCAGCGAGTTCTCCAAGATTCCATATATGTTAATCAAAGAATGGTTCAGTGAATGGGAGAATGTGTATGAGTTATTCCAAGAAAACCCCCAAAGTAATCTTAACCCTAAGTAAGGCTAACTAATCCTTCACAGTTTTATGGTCAATTAGCAAGGCTGCTAACACGCACACTCCGAGGCACAAGAAAACCAACCTAACAGTTAACATACAAACAAATTATTGCTTATAAAAAATAAAAGGGTCCCTATCAGCTAATGATTCTGGAATGGGGAGCACTTTACAGTGAGCTCTGCATTCAGAGTATTTCTGAGTCCCCAAGACTAAGAGAAAGCTGTAATGTGTAAGCCCCAAAGGCCATCTCCTTCATCCTCCTCATCAGCTCCTTCCCAACAAATATCCCCCTGACCTCACTTTGATTCTGACCTAACATGTGCTAAGTTTTTTGAAGATAATAAAGCCCCACTCTAACAGACAACCTTTAAAAAGAGAGACAACTTGGGGCCCGTGGGTGGCTCAGTCGGTTAAGCGTCTGACTTTGGCTCAGGTCATGATCTCACGGTTCGTGGGTTTGAGCCCCACGTCGGGCTCTTTGCTGACAGCTCGGAGCCTGAAGCCTGCTTCTGATTCTGTGTCTCCCCCTCTCTCTGCCCCTCCCCTGCTCACGCTCTGTCTCTCTCTGTCTCTCAAAAAGAAATAAATGTAAAAAAAAAATGTTTTTAATAAAATAAAATAAAAAGAGAGACAACTTAAATGAATATTCTTTCACTATTCATGTCCTTGTGATTATATCGAGAGGAAATGCACTTAGCAAAAGCAGCATGAAACTCTACTTTGTGAACACCCAGTAAATAACTGGTGCTTACTGAAACAGCAACCTCAAGTTTGCTCCAGGTCGTTAGGAAGTGAATTCCCTAGAGCACCCATCTCTGATTTCTATCCTACTGCGCGAGGACTTTTTCTGACACCACCATCACCTCCACCTCAGGGCACCAGATGCTCTCCAACCAACACATCCCCAGTCCCCCCAGCACAACTAAAACTGGTCAGAGCTGCAACAGCCACAGCAAAGTATGGGACCAAACTTAATGCCACATTAATACTGTTTTTCTATCTGCAAAGCTAAAAGGGAGCTGTGGGGAAGGCACTGCTCTGGCTTGATTAAAGACTGGTCAGCCTACATATTTAGGCAGATACACCATGGATGCCCTTCTGAACAGGGATGGTTACCTTGTTGTAAGGAAACAATCGAGCACACAGAGTAGTCTGGGTGTCTGTCCTTCTGTCATTAAGGGTAGCCTGAATATCCAAGACTCTGCTTGGGTTGATAAGGAAAATTCAAAAGGATAAAAACAACTGGAACAGCCATAACCCTCATTTATTTTACATTGCCTTATGTGAGGAAGTTATGCCATTTAGACTGCCTCTCCCTTAGCTCTCCCTACTCAGTCAGGGCTTTATCACAGATGCTCCTTTGTACCGTTCAAGCATTCCAATTTCCGAGAAAATACTCAATGCCACACCTAAGAATATCAATACATTTTACTACTTAATTGGAGCTAAAAATGGGCCTTGCTGACTACGGCTGGAAAAGCCATAATTTTTCAGACAACTAAAATTAGATCATTTCGGTGAGCAAAAGACATATTCCAAATAAAGCAGTAAATTTAACACAAAAAGCCTCCAGCAGGGAGGGCATAGTTCACAACTATCTTTCTTTGGAGAGCCTTTCTCAGAGTTTAAAAGCCCCTTTGGGGTGCTGTCCTGAATTAGCACAGGGACTGCTGGAGCACCAATATGAGGCGATGGATGAGTATGAGCAGCCTGTACTTAATATTCCTAATTTGTAAGATGAGACAAAAGACAGCAACAACCAGTTTCTAAGCCAAGAGAAGAGAAATAAGTGAGAGAATGTTGATCTGGAAACAGTTCTGTCCCATTACTCGTAGGGGCGTGAACCACTCTCTAATGCACATGCATTTCCAGGGAGTCCTAGGACAGCAAGGATGAAACAAATGCATGGCAGAGGCCAAACTGGTTTTCTGCAGCAAGATCTTGCAGACCCCTCACGTCCTTCTTTTTACTGCAGGCCAACCACTCAACTCAAACTTCAACCTAAAAACCAGCAAATGATCAAACCGTCCAAAGGAGGACATGCTTAGTTGATAGGGTTATTTTGAAAGGAGAAAAATTGGCTTCTCTAGTCTTATTTTCTGACCTAGGAATTTAAATCTTTCCTGAGAAGAGGAAGTGTAAGTCACCTACAGATGAGCGAACAAACCCATTTCTCGTCTCTACCACAATGTCCTTGTTGGTTAAGAAGGTGAGAGAAGTAGGTGTTTCTCCATCGCAATCCACCCATATTCTAACCATGCTCCCCAAAATCAATGAACATAAATCATACTGTTGGAAAATCGCCCTCTGGTAGGATTTGAGGATTCCAGCAATCAAAATTCCTCTGAACCTGGTTGAGACTCTCCACTCCCATGCTAAACTCCCCCACTCAGAAGATAACTTCCTTTCTCATACAGTGTTTTTCTGTTCAAGGAGTTGATCAACTCTTACATTCTCATAAATAAACCCTAAGAGACTCTTAAATACTGAGAACAAACTGAGGGTTGATGGGGGATGGGGGAGAGGGGAAAGTGGGTAATGGACATTGAGGAGGGCACCTGTTGGGATGAGCACTAGGTGTTGTATGGAAACCAATTTGATGATAAATTATATTTAATATTAAAAAAATGATTGCACTGTGGAATTTAAATGTAATTTAAAAAGAGGAAATCTAAGCAAGCCTAGGTCAGTCATAGTGCAGTGACCTGTTGAAAACAAAGCTCTCACTGACTCTGACCAGTAAAGGTAAAGCTGTTACCTTCGTCCTCGGATAGCCTGTATTGCAAGAGTTATGAAAAGGCATCACCCAAAAGAGAACAGCTACGTCTTAGACACATAATCACCTGTTGGATCCACGCCAGTATCTGGTCGACAGATGGCAGGCATTTCATTTTATTCTTCAGACATTTAAATTTTACAAGATTGTGATTTTTAGATTTGAAGAACAACCCATTGTTACTAAGAGGGAAAAAAAATCTAGTATCTCGTGTCTAGGAAAACTTGCTATTTATGAAATCCAAACCCTGTTGTACAGTCACCTTCTAAATCATAAGCACCTCACTTAAAAACACTCTGTCATTGATATCCTCAGGTAGCAAGCATCCTGCCTGCAGCTCTTTTCATGCCCTACTTGAGCTGCAACTCAAGGCAACTCCAGGAGAGCAACTGAGCTGTGCTGGGCCAACAGTGCCCCCTGGTGGTTACCCTGTCAAACTGTCTGACCTCAAGGTGTGTGGGACTTGGGCACACCCACCTTCAAGGCTGTTGACATGCCTTGAGCACCTGCATAGATTTATCCTCAACATTTCCTCCCTGCTCTCACTCCATGATGGGCAAGGTGGGGAGCATATGACACGACAATGTGAGGGGCGGTGAAATCTTTAGAAACTGAGTAAGAGCAGCTTTCAAAATCATAAACGCCCCTTGCCAAGATTCTAATACATCACTTAGTGGGGCATCATCTCACGCCACCCCTGGAAAATCACAAGGTCTCAAGAGAAATAAATGTTACTGATGGAGTTGGATTTTTTCTTTTTTTTTTTTTTTTTTTTTAAATTTTTTTTCAACGTTTTTTATTTATTTTTGGGACAGAGAGAGACAGAGCATGAACGGGGGAGGGGCAGAGAGAGAGGGAGACACAGAATCGGAAACAGGCTCCAGGCTCCGAGCCGAGCCATCAGCCCAGAGCCTGACGCGGGGCTCGAACTCACGGACCGCGAGATCGTGACCTGGCTGAAGTCGGACGCTTAACCGACTGCGCCACCCAGGCGCCCCGGATTTTTTCTTTTTTTGTCATCCAGCTAAATTTATTCCATTTAAATGCCCATCTTTTATTGGAGATTAGACTTTCCTATTTTGGGGAGAGTTTAAATGTCCCTTTTTTATGAAATGGTGACATTACAACATGATCACTTTAACAAATTATCCTTACTTGGCCAAGTTCACCAACTTTATTTGGGTTTTTTTTTTTTTAACTGATGGACAATTCTTGAAAATAAAAAATCAGAAAAGTTTGGTTTTGGGTAATGACTGGCCCCTCTTCCCAGTTATTCTTATACCTTCTCTTCCACAATAATTAAGTTTACTGGGGTAGTAAGACATCCCTGCACCTGTACTAAGATTGAGGACAGTCAGTCCTTGGGTTCTTCTCACTGTCCATCACTCTCTTGCATGCATAATAGACAAACCACCCCTCACAAAAAGGTCCATGTTCTTAATAATTTGTGTTTACCTAGGATGAAAATCTTATCAATTGGCAGGTGGCATCACAGCTTGAGTGTAAAAGCCAGATCCACCTCTGGGAGTCAGATATGTTTAGAAAAATCTGGTAGAGTCATGGTTTGAGGTCACCTGGAATCTGTCTGTAGAAGGGACTCAGATGTCTCCAGAGAAAGCACCTACTCTAACAGGAAACAAAGTCAGGCAAACAAGTTTGCCCCAGTCTTCATCCATCTGATTCTGAGAGAGAGGAGATTCTGAGTTCTATATGGAGTCTGTCACTAAGATTTGTTGTTCCCTACCACCCCTCCCCAACACTCTATGGATCCCTGAGTAGTAAGGAAAAAGGAGAATTCCCAAAAAATTCAAAGAGCTATTTTTTCTTTTACTACAAACCTACAAAAGACATTACGGCAAAAAAGTATTTCTGCTCTGATATCTACTGTGCATGTAATACAAGGTAGCTCTCACACACCAAGAACATCATATAGTAAGAGAGCATGGCTCATTTATGGTGCCTGAAGGCAGCATGATTTAGTGTGCTAACACTCCTCCTTCAAAAACAGTCCTGCTGCCATACTACTGGCATCTTCAAGGTGGACACACACACACACACACACACACCACACACGGACAAAGACCTCAGTAGATGACCTGCCACCACCTCTGAGTGTAGAGTCCACTATGGGTACATGTGAGCCACCCTCCAGCTCCAACCAAGGCCTCTCACAAATACTGTTATGCCAATAATAGAGTGTGGGCTTGGACAGGAAGATCCCCAACTTCAGTCGAAGTTAAGAACCAGAGAAATATGGATTACAGGAGGCTGATACCAACATACAAATTCTGGGTTTCCCTGGCACGTGAGTATTCTTATTATGTTTTTCTACCTCCAAGGAAACGGCGTGCACGTAATTTGCACTTACACATCTCCAGGAGTGTCGAAATTAAGTCACTTGAAGACAAGGTCCTAGTCTTCATTTGCCTTAGTCTCCAAACCCCCCATCAGTAGAAAATGAAACATTTATACTTGACTTTCCCTTCTCCCCTCATTCTCTCTCAACCTATAAACATATAGTTAATATACCGAGTATATTAGCAGTGCATTGAAGGATTCCTGAGACGTCTTCAATACCCTCTTTGTTGGAACGGTCTGCATAGGAGCATCTGTTAGAGATATTGTGGAAATTCCTTTCTGCATCCCTGTAACTAAGAAGAAAACAAAATTAGCATACAGAGCAAATTTTTAAACCATCTGCAAATGCACTCATATATGCACACACAAGCACACGTACTCTGTGCTTTTAAAAATAACTGCATTTTAAAATAACTCAGGGTTTCAGACACCACTTCTGGCATAACCCGCCATTAACATCAGCATGAGCTGTGTGGATCAGGAACCAGAGGCCATCATTAATAAGACAGCTGTGTGTGGGGAAAAAAAATACATGAGGAGAACCAGAACATGTATCAGTTTGTACAGCTAGTGGTTTCCTTATCTGAGTGCTTCAGAGCTGCTGGTAATCTGTTTCTGTAAGGAAGATGCCTGGCAATAAAAATAATTAATGGTACTTACTTGGTGCACTGGTACTTTGTGAAAAGTCAACACGTCCTAACCTCTATCACAGCCCAGGACGCAGCAGTGTGGTGCATGGATAACAAATTAGCTAACGAACCACTTGGAGTCTGACAGAATTTGAATCATGCTCTTACCATTTTCTATCTGTGGGACTTTGAGCAAGTAACCTCATCTCTTTGAGTCTAACTCGCCCCCCTCATAAAATGGAGATCCGCTCCCCCACCACAGTTCCTGTGAGGAAAGAATTACAAAATGCCTGTGTAATCAGGTGATGCCTGGAACTTCTCCAGTTGCCTCTAGATTAGAGCGAAGGCACCAGAGCTGAAGACACTAGAGGCCTGATGCTCCCACATTCTACAAAAGTAGCAATTCCCTTCAGAACTTAAGAAATGACTGGAGGCCCTGCCATCGCCAGCTCACAGAAGCAAAGGAATAAAAAAAAAAATGAAAGCAAATCCTCAGAAGAAAAAGTAACTGGCCTAGGAGGAGAACACTGTTGTTATTCTTCCCTTGCCCTACAAGAAAAAGAGAAAGGACAGGTTTTCTGCAGAAGCCCAGTTGGGGAGAGAGGGGTCCGCCCCTGGTCAAGATGGGGCGCTGGGTACCACATTCCGCTGTGAACGTCTGCTGAGGTGGTATAATTCCTGATCATCCCTTGGTGCCTGAGTGGAGGGAGAAGGTTCCAGAAAGACTTATTAACAGGGAAAAGAAAGAGAGGCAAAATAGGAGCCGCCTACCATACCTCCATTTGGCAAGGCAAAAATTAGGCATTTCCCATGGGTCGGGGAGATACTAGGAAAGAGAAGAATGCTTGGGTTGTCCCCTCTTACTGCCTTCCCCAGCCAGAGGCTCCCAGCAGGAGAGAGATCCCACCAGCAAGACCATGAAGTATACTTCTCAGGGGCAAGAGTGGGGCATCTGAAATACCTTACTGAGGGTCTCCTAGCCAAGACAGGACTGTCACAGTCATCAGTGAATTTAAAAAGGTTGCCCCTATCTTCCATTTTACTCCTGCCTGATACATAAGAGAAAGGGACGTAGAAAGGGTTGGCCTGGACCACAGGAGTGAAATGCCCCAGGATACCCCTCTACTTGCATTCTGACACAGGCAGAGAGGGATGGAATGGGGAGAATGGATATGGGATTGACATGTGAACTCATCTGGAGTAGACTATAGACTCCCTGGAAGTTCTTGAAAATCAGGGCAATCCACCCAATATCACAGCGGACCCATCCCTGCATGTTTGAAGTAACTGAGAGAAAAAATAAGATGGCCTCAGGCTTGCACACTTCCCTGAGATCAGATCCCAACAAACCAGTTTGGCAAAATGCTCATTACAGTTTCCAGGATGCAGGAATCACTCAGTAAAAGGTAGAATGGGGAACATGGTCATCAAAAACAGACAAATACAGGATTGTTTGTAAAATCAGGCTCTCTCACTTTAATTGGACTGATCCTAGACAAAATGTTTTTTTCTCACAGCTTCAGTTTCCTTATCTACAAAATGAGCTTTATGCAATAATCTTATGAAACAGATGGTCAATATCCCATAAAATAAGAGATGTAAAGTGTCCAGTACATTGCCTCAAAAAGAGTAATCAATTAATAGATAATAGCTTTTATTTTTTTTTTTAATTTTTTAAGTTTATTTATTTTGAGAGAGTGTGTGTGTGAGCAGGACAGGGGAGGAGAGGGAAGGACAGAGATATCCAAGCAGACTCCACACTGTCCGTGCAGAGCCCAACTCAGGGCTCGAACTCAGTAACTGTGAGATCATGACCTGAACTGAAATCATGAGTAGAATGCTTAACGCACTGGGCCACCCACCCATGAGAAAAGATAATAGCTTTTATCTAACATTGTGTTTATCCATTCACATATTCTTTGTAAATATATGAAAAGGAAGCTATATCACTTTTTAGATAAAATGACGATAGCCACAAAATCTAATCATGACAGCCTAAGTAATAACATTAAGGTTTGTGTCCCAGAATATCCAGGGTTCACCTACTTCTAATGTTCTATGGAAATTATTCTAGTTTATTAATCCCTATTCGACTGTCAAAAGAAAAAAGAAGGTTGGCAATACAAAACAAACATGAGGCCCGCAGTGATAAAGGGAATGAGAGAATTTAATTTTAGATGACTATAGGAAAAGTTGTCCCAAATAATAAAAGAGCTTGGCAGTGGCCCCACCCGCGATATTAGCACAATGATGCTTCTTCTGGCAAAAAAGGCTCGAAATGAGTGGCAGTGTTCTGAATATACATTTCTTCAGGCTTCAGCTTTTAAAATATGTAACGATTGAACATTCCGTCTCAGGAAGATGGATCATCGCGTGTTTTCCAATCATGGGTTTAAAGAACTCTCTGTCTGCACCATCGTGGTAATCCACTTTGGTGAGCTGTAGACCAGGGGGAGTCATGAAGCACAAACGTGAGGACAGTCTGGGAGTGGCACTCTGGACGTCAGTATGTTGTTACCAGTTTAAAAATGAGAAAACTGAGGCTCGTTTTTGTTACCTAATGTGCCCTAAAGCATTCAAAGGCAGAATCAGACTTTAAATCTAGGAAACCTGGTATGTGGTAGGTCTCCTCCCAAAGCATTTTCTCATCCCTCTGCTCAGAGACCAGGAGGGACACAACATAATGGCAACAATGACATCAGAGGGAGAAAGTCATCATAAAGCAGACTTTCCTCAATCTGGGGTGCCTTTCAATTCTGACAGTGATGCCGGCCTGTCCCCTACTTACCCCTTCTGGCTCTGATTGTTCCTTCCACCACACTGTCCAAGAAGCGAGTCCAGCCCCTAGAAGCTGGAGTTACAGAAAGACTAACACAAAGATGTACACTCAGTGCCGCTTTTCCTCATATTGAGGGAAGAAGACTGTGCTGTATGGACAGGTGAGTGTGCTTGTGCAGAGTTTATATAAAAAAATTTAAAAATAAACTTACCACAAACTCAGCCTGACACACAGTAGTAGAACATTAAGCATAAAGGAGAAACTAAACAAATAAATCAGTAAAATTTATGCTATGCAGGAAAGGCTCTTGGATACTACAATTGTAATGGAACCTGGAGATTATTTCTACCCCTCATTTTAAGCCCCCTTCCAAGCATAATCTACTCTTATCCACTAGACACATACTTCTATGTATATACTTCCAGGGAGCAACTTTCTCATTTATTCACACTTCCCCAAGCCCCCCAAAAAACATGTTAGTCCCTCCTATGTACCAAGCAATTATAAAGGCATAGAAATATAAAAGAAAGTAATTTAGATAAATAAACAAGATAACATCAGCTATGATAAATTGTATGAAAAGGAATACCAGAGAGGAATAGAATACAAAATATCTGGGTTGGAGATGTAAGGAGGGGATGGAGGGCTTCTCTAGATTGGGTGGCCATGGGATGTTTTTCTGAAGATAATGATGTTTAAAAAGAGACCTGAATATTAAAAAAAAAAAAAAAAAAAGTAATCCATGTACCTATCTGGGGACAGGCCATTTCAAGAAAGTGGGATGGTATGTGCAAAGGTCCTGAGGCTAAGCAGGAGTTGAGAAGCCCACAGATGCCTGGCAGGGAGGGCGGGGAGTGACAAGGGGGAGTGGAAGAAGATGGAATCAGAGAGGTAAGCAGAGCCCAGATCACAGGCAAAGTTCATATTTTACTCTATCACAGGAAGCCATTAAATGGTGTAAAGCAAGGTTTTCACAGTGTGATAGCTGGCCCAGCAGCGTCAGCAGAATTATCTGGAAACTCATTAGAAACTCCCCACGAGTGCATGGGAGGCATGGGGTCAGAGTCCTGTAGGTGAGGTCCAGCCCCCTGGGTTTTAACAAGCCCGCAGGTGATTCTGATGCACCTTAACAAGTGAGAACCATTGGGCTGAAATGAGAAAGGGACATAATCTAATCTGATTAGTCACCTTTCTGTGGTGGACACAACGTTGAGGCACAAGACTAAGTGTCCAGGCCAGAAGCTGCCACAGCAACAGTGGGGATGCAGAGGCTTTTCCACACGGTATGAATAATTTTCACCCTCCTTTTTCCAGCCTGAACGGTCTCTGTGAATAACTGTGTGAACCAGAGAATGGACAAGCTGAGGACTAGAATAAATTTTTGAAGATGAAGTTCCTGGGGCACAGAGAGGCTGTCTCCCTGACAGAGGCTAGCGAGCTCCTCCCTTCCATCCTCCATCTGTGTGAGCCTTTCAACAGCTGCTCCCTGCATTCATGTCTCCATCTCGGAGACTAAAAAAGCCTCAGAGAGTTTCTGTGAACTACTTGTAAGAATTCATCAAGGACCAGCAGGCAGTCCTGAAGTTCTGATAAATAAAGCAGGTCCAAGGGCAGTTTTAAAGGATAAGAAAGGGAGGCTGGGAGGCCAGTGGTTAGAAGGGACTTAAGAAATTCACAACAGAAGGGCTGGGACCCTTCTGGACATGGATGGAGCTAGAAAGTTATGCTAAGTGAAATCAGTCAGAGAAAGACATACCATATCATGTCACTCGTATGTGGGATTTAAGAAACAAAACATATGAGCAAAAGGAAAAAAAAGAGAGACAAACCAAGAAACAGACTCTTGACTACCGAGAATACATTGACACACTGGTGGTCCCCCAAGGGGAGGGGGGTGGGGGATGAATGAAACAGGTGAAGGGTGCACTTGTGATGAGCACAGGGTGATGTATGGAAGTGAAGAATAACCATATTCTACACCTGAAGCTAACATAACACTGTATGTTAACTGCACTGCAATTACAATTTTGAAAAAAAGAAACCCCAGGAGGGCTAGCTCATACTCCTTACCATTCATCCCGATTCATCCTCCCAACTCAAGGCTCCTTAAAGCTGAATTACTTCAAGACAAACCTTGGGCAAAGCCCTATTTCAGAGATTTGGAAAACCATCGCTCTCCCAACCTCACCCTCTGCCGGAAACATGTAAACTAATACTCAGCAATTTTTACCAATTGCCTGAAATCCCTTTAACTGGAAGAAACACACTCCTTTTCAGTTAGAGATAAAAAGCCTTTAATTGTGTCTTTGAAAGAGGTACAACAGGCAGGTGTGAATACTGAATTCAAATGTTAATCATAATAGATGCTCTCCTTTTTCACTATTACAGAGAAATAGGAAGAAAGAGAGACAGATGGGTGGGGACACTGGGGCCAAGGGAAGAGGGAAGACAAAGTCAAGAAAGGCCAGTGTCACAATACTGCCACCAACATCTCTCTGTTCGCGTGCCAACGAATAAAGGCAGCGGGCACTGGTACTTCCAAGTCCTCAGAAGTCACTCAGGTGAAAATGTGTTAACGGGTCTCTTTGGAGACAGCTGGACATCAGGATGCCTCTTTATCGGAGTCACATGCACGGTTTTCCTTACACTGTCTCTAAGAAACAGAACTACCAAAGACTATTTGGAGGCCAAGAATCACCACAGGCTATGTCTACAAGGAAAGAGGGAGCAGGAGAGTTGAGGCAATGGCTGAGATAAAAGAGAACGCCCTCTTACTAATGGAAAAAAGACTTTTCTCCTGAATACGGTAACATAGTCTAGGTAACTACTCTGATCACAGTTACAAGATTCCTGCTCCAATCTGCCCTGAGGACATAAGTTCAGTTCACAAATGAGCCTTTCATCAGTTACCATTTCATTTCAAAAGAGAGGGCATTTGCAATTCCAGGAAATGATTTGTTTTTTGGTTACTGGTATTGTGTTTAAAATATTAAAAATACTCATTGCCAAGTAGTATTCCATTGTGTATATAAACCACACCTTCTTTGTCCATTCATCACTTGATGGACATTTAGGGTCTTTCCATAATTTGGCCGTTGTTGAATGTGCCGCTATAAACATTGGGGTACAAGTGCCCCTATGCATCAGCACTCCTGTATCCCTGGTGTAAATTCCTAGCAGTGCTATTGCTGGGTCATAGGGTAGGTCTATTTTTAATTTTTTGAGGAACCTCCACACTGTTTTCCAGAGCGGCTGCAACAGTTTGCATTCCCACCAACAGTGCAAGGGGGTTCCCCTTTCTCCACATCCTCGCCAGCATCTATAGTCTCCTGATTTGTTCATTTTAGCCACTCTGACTGGCGTGAGGTGATATCTCAGTGTGGTTTTGAATGAAATATGGCCTTTTGTAGTAACGTGGATGGAACTGGAGAGTGTGATGCTAAGTGAAATAAGTCATACAGAGAAAGATACCATATGTTTTCACTCTTATGTGGATCCTGAGAAACTTAGCAGAAGACCATGGGGGAGGGGAAGGAAAAAAAAAAAAAAGGGGAGAGAGGGAGCCAAACCATAAGAGACTCTTAGAAACTGAGAATAAACTGAGGGTTGATGGGGGGTGGAAGGGAGGGGAAAGTGGGTGATGGGCATTGAGCCGGGCACCTGTTGGGATGAGCACTGGGTGTTGTATAGAAACCAATTTGACAATAAATTTCATTAAATAAATAAATAAATAAATAAATAAATAAATAAATAAAATATTAAAAATAGAGGCGCCTGGGTGGCTCAGTCGGTTAGGTGACCAACTTTGGCTCAGGTCATGATCTCACGGTTCATGGGTTTGAACCCTGTTTCAGGATCTGTGCTGACAACTCAGAGCCTGGAGCCTCCTTTGGATGCTCCCTCTCTCTCTGCCCCTTTGCCGCTCGCGCACACACTCTCTTCCTCTCAAAAACAAACAAACTTTAAAAAAAATTTTAATAAAATAAAATTTAAAAAATAATAATGACACTAAACACAAGAGCAAACAGGTTGTAGTGCTCACCACACACAAGAAACTGTGCCAAGTATATTGACTAATTTGATCCAAATACCACACTTTGGAAGCAGCAAATCCAATGAGAGTGATTAAGTTTTATTTTAGATATGTGGGGAGAGATTAATTTGACATCATTTGCCTCCATTAGGGTAAACCATTTAAAGTCACTAATGGCCTCAAACTAAAAGCCATCTCACAAGTTTAAATAATATGCTTCTCCTAGTACCACACTTTTGAGGACTCATGTGACAAAGTTTCAAAGCAATTCCCTCTGAAATGACAATGAACATAATTATCCAGCACTTAAAGTATATGGCATTGTACTAGGTACTGAGATTATGTTTCCACTAAATCTTCTTTTCTTCTGTTTTGGTTTAAAAAAATAATCACAGTGTAGCCTACTAGCCACAAATATAGTCTCGATCCCCAGGGCAATGACTATTGGCCCCAAATGTTAAATGATGCTTGATGGCCTTTCAAAAGGTACTAGGATTTGAATCTTAGCTCCTCAAAAGTGCTCACAATCTTACACAAATAAATGATGGCAGCTCAGAGAAATTAACTATGTGAATTACAAATATGCACTGCCTCTCATGTCAATGACTTCAACTTCTTCATTATAAGGTAGTCTGCATCAGAAAGTGAATTGAGGCTTCTGTATTTCCAATTGCTTTCTGCCATAGCCAGTCGTTAAGTATACCTTACACTTATCTGGAGCTTTCTATTTACAGAATACTCCCACTGAAATTATCTCATTTACCCACAGCATCTAATCTTCAATTACCTGTTACCATCGTCATCCTCCCTTACAAAACAGATTAAAGTAACTTTAAAGTTCTATGTGCTGGTGAGGGCTGGAGTTCCTGTTCCTTGATTTTGTCTTCTTACATTACACCATATCCCAAAGATGTCAAGAAAAGAAAGATTAAAAACAAATATGGAACGTGGAACTAACTAAACTAACTAAAGCAATACCTCTCCTTGAACTGTATTAGGCTTGTAATGACTCTGAGTCGACTTTCCTAAAGGAATCTAAAATCCCATTTAAAGCCTCTCAGTTGGTACCATTAAACCTGACTGTATTACGAAGGCACAATTAGGAGATTCAGTGGAGAAGATGGAAAGAACACAAGAAGAAGAAAAGTTGAAAAGGAAAGGCAATACCAAAAGGGAGTTTCATTTAAAAGGATTAAACAAAAATAAAGCAAAGGAAGTCAATCCAGGGGTCCCGAGGAATCTCCGCCCCACAGCCACTGGTAAAGACTGACTTGGGTGGCAGGAAAGCGCATGCTCAACAGCTGTGTTTGAGTAATTATCTTTAATTTTCCCCAAATAATGACCAAAATCTATTTTACTTACCCAATAACTTGGTGCTCATAATACTGCAATGTTCTCTGGAGAGTCTGCTGTATCGTCTGAGGCTGGAGAAGAAGAAGAAAAATAAAAATATATTATCAGCAAATCAGTGCCTTTCCCCTTCTGAGCATCAGAGGCAGATATGGGGCTTCTGATTTATCTTCTACGAGTTTTCACTTTGTAATATTAACCCATTATGCATTTTGCCATGTATTTTCTCCAGAGGAACTAATATGAGGCAATCAGCAATTACCCCGAATTTCCCAGCGTTTCAAGGGTGATAGCATTTCCTAGCCATATTTTTTCCAATTCTTTTGCACCAGCCCTTAGGTTCAATATTTATTGTGGTTGTCTACAACAAACCGAGGCCTTGAGGGCAGGGGAGGGGAGGCGGACTCAAGAAACAAGGGCCATGCCCAGATCAAGCCTCACCTCCTCAAGGACCCAAGAGATTTCAAGCAAGGATTCTGAGGCCTCCAAGAGGGGCCACAGGTGCTCTGGGCAACAAAATGGGGTCTGCAGCAAACACATAAGTAGTTCCCAGCCGAATCATATAATCCTTGCCTCTCTGGGAGAGCTGAAGATAGTTTCTTACCCCCAGGTCAACAAATTTTTCTTAGACTTATTTAGGCAACGGAGCCTGGGCTTGGAGTTTCTGACACAGGTAGCCACAAAGTTCCCTGAACATAGATTTTATTAAGAAATTGGGGTAAGAACCAAATCAGAAATTAATTTTTGGAGGAATCAGCCTCCAAGTGTGCAAGGAAATGGGTACAGGGCAAATGCCTTCAACAGCTGTTTTTCATATACACCAGGTGAAGAAGATGAACAGGAAGCCTCAATCGCACTGATGTTTCTTCTCTTCCGGACGGAGTCAAAGCACAGTAGATAGAATGTGCCCAAGCAAGAAAAATCACTCCTGAATCGAGAAGCAATGGAGCTGTTGAGAAATCTAAAGAAGCAGCAGACACAAAAATCCCAGTGCACAAGAAAAGTGTGCTTTAAAAACTCAACCCACGGCCAAGCTAAACCAAGTCATTATCAGTCACTGGCCGGGTACCCCTGGGAGCTGGGCCTCTTGCACTGGCTGGGAAGCTTGTGAGCTAAGATAACTTTCTCTTTGGCAACATGCCCTAAAAGCAGTGACTATGCACACAGGGATTACCCTTCCAATAACCTCTGGTCACAAAACGTGGAACAGAACGCAGGAACTAGAGTGCCTAGGGCCAGTTAAGACCAGAATGACCTCATTTGTACAAAAGGGCATTTTTTCCCTGCACCAGGAATTTCCCAGTTATTAAAAAGCACATGTTTGTGACAGGAGTTAAGCCTTTTAAAGAGCTTTTTTTCCTTTGTGAAACCATTACTTTTTTTTCCCCCAGCAGGAGTTAAATTTATAGTTTCCAAATACATTAAAAGGGAAACGTTCTCTGGGAATATCCGACAGAGCTCCAATGCCAGAAAGCATTTGTATACTTCCTGTCGCTCACCAGAGCTGGTAGGCACGTTCTGATGGTCTAAACTCCAAACCCAGCAGGTGACTACAGACTATCTCCTCATCATCAGCAAGCCAAAGCTGACTTCAGCACAGAACATCTCATCACCATGGATTCATAGAGTCCTCTTCAGAGTTTGCCTGATTGCTCACCCAATGGCTCTTATCGGTGAGAGATGTCTTCACGTAATCTCGGGGTCTCTCTTGACCTGAATAAAAAAGCCACGTGTGGGCCAAAGCCATCCACGGGGGTGACTTCTGCCTTGAGAGTCATAGGATCCATTCTTAGTCCACGTATGTCAGCAATGCCGGTCAGTATATTAATGGGAAAAACAGGGGCTTTGAAGATATGCAGACCTTCTCTCCTCCTCTAAGAATACACCTCCATACCTGACCCCGACTCAAGAGGTCATCCAACATTCTATAGGCCAAGATCCCATTCTTCTTACCTGTATCTGCTCCTTCCTTTCAGAAGGAATTTAGAAACATGATTTTAGAACACAGGGTTTAATATCAAAGTGAGTTCAAAAATCCACTCAAAAGCCACATGACCTTGGGCAGTTTACTTAAGCTCTCTAAGATTCCTCATGTGTACATTATTTTTATGGAGATTAATTGAAATAAAGCAAAGTCTCTGGTGCACAGTAGATACATAATGATAGTTATGACAATACTCAGCTATAAAACATGGCTTCTACCCTCAAGAGTCTCATAATCTAGTGGAGGAGCACAGGATTTAAGTCAGACCACCCAGCCCACAAGTGTAATGTTTGGAGATCCTTACCACCTAAAAATTCAATACAGCTCCTACTACTGTTAATCATAAGAGGGTGCTGATTCCAGTAGACAAAGGAAACAACAGAAAAATGGCAGTTTCATTTCCAATGAAAACTTCAGATGAGTCCAGAGATGGTCATACAAGCAGAATTCTGAAAATTAAGATTGAGGATAGTCCTAGAAAGCAGGCTTACAAGTGGGAAGGACACTGAAGCCCCATAGTTGGAATCAAGACCTGAGGCCTTAAGCTTTACAAGGAATAAGAAACCACGAACCTCCTTCCTAGGACACAAAGAATGGGCAACAGGAGAACTAGGTGGCCTAATCATTTTATAGCCAAATGCTGAAGGATCTGAGAGACAAGGGTGGGGAAAAAGATGAAATCCAGTATTCCTATCATAAAAACAACAACAACAATAAAAGAGGTCTATGATTCTTCTGTGCTTACCCCAAGCTAAGATAGAGATAGGAGCCTCTCATTGTTCCTGTTCAACCCCAAGAAGCAATGGCTAAGAACATAGAGCTGGAGACACAAGGCAGCCATCTGGGTCCTGCACACAGATCATCTGGGGCAGACAGAAGGTACTCAATGGCTGCCATCACATGGCCACAAGATCTCCTTCATCTCCTGTCTCATGAACAGCTTCACTCTGCTTGGCCAGCAGTACTGACCCCTGCACACTAAATGTTATGCTCACTTAAGGTCATGGGATCCAAACATCCAGCCATGAAACAGTCCCAACAGAGCCAGAGAAGTGGTCCCCGAGGAGTGGGAGGAAGCAGTTCCCAGAAGCTGGCCCTGCAGAGGCGGCAACGCAGTCCCTGCCATGGACATCTGCACCAGATGGGATCAAGGTAGGAGGCAGGGAAGCAAGACATGCGTGTGTGTGCCCATGAAACACACTCGTCATCATATAAAGCACATGCTCACCTCGATTTTACAGATCAAGAAGTTGAGGCTCAGATTGGTTCAGTAAAGAACCCAAGATCACAAAGGTAGGAAGTGAATAAGCCACTAAAAGCCAGGACTGGCTTCAAAGTGTACCCCTCTTTCTACGAGATGCCTTGAGGGTCCCTCTCATCTTTAACATTCTGGGATTTCTATATTGTTTGCTAATATTGACAGCACTTCATCCTTCCAAAAACAAACAAAACTTCATAGCTAATTTTTGTTTTTTAATGTTTATTTATTTTTGAGAGAGAGAGACAGAGACAGAGACAGAGCATGAGTGGGGCAGGAGCGAGAGAGGCATAGGCAGAATAGAAAACTGGCTCTAGGCTCTGAGCTGTCAGCACAGAGTCTGACAGGGGGCTCAAACTCACAAACCGTGAGACCATGACCTGAGCCGAGGTAGGACACTTAACCACCTGAGCCGCCCAGGTGACCTTGATAATTTTAAAACAAGCTTCTCATTTCTGCTTTACGGCACACACCCATAGGCTACAGAATTAATGGAAACCCTAGGCCCTCCTTTAAAGAAATATCTGTAAATAGCCATGTCATTTTATTTACTTAAATATGAGGAAATTACATATCAATGTCAGCAATTAAATGATAGAGATATACATTTAATTACTAACTCTCTAGGCCAGTGGTTTTCTATTCTGTCTGTACATTAAAATCACCTTGGGGAGCTCTTAAAAAATACCAATGCCTGAGTTTCACCTCCAAATTTTCCAATTCAACTGGTCTGAGAGACCCAGTTGCTTCTAATGTGCAGTCATGGGTTGTAAACGTTTCGTTTAAGGTATAAACATGATGATCAAGACCAATAATACTCTATGAAACTTACCTGAACTGAGTAAGTCTACGTTAATGAGAACAGATTCTTTATTCAAATATCAAGAGAAGTAAGCTTCTGGGAGGTGTTCATACGTAACTGCCAAGTTCAACACAGTTCCATTTATTAACTGTCACTAATGGCTGATAATTAAAGTGAATTTCTTACATAAACAAAGCGCTATATTGCTTGAGGCATAAATAAAGGATGTTTAAAATTTCCATACAACTCAGTCCCGGGCACTTATGTCAGCAATGCTGGGACACATACATACAACATAACAGCTAGTATGACACTCCCTCTATGAGAGGCACTGCTGTAAGCTCCCTGCACACGAACTCCCTTGTTCGTCACATCAACAGCATGACATAGACATGGGTGTTATTATTTTACAGATAAGAGAACTGAGACACACAAAATTGAAGCTGCCCTATGTCACACAGGTAAAAAGAGGCAAAACCAGTACTGAAGAGTAGGTAATCTGCTCCAGAGTCCACGCACAAAGCCTCCAACCTACACTGCACATTACACTTAAGACTTTGGATCTGGTTGTACACTTTACAGTTCACGTTTTTTAACGCGTGCCGTGCCAGTGGATCTTCCACCAGTCACAGGGGCCTCCAGGGAAATAGTCAGGCTGGTGTTATTGTCACCATTTGACTGAAAAAGAACCAAAGTTAGAGATGTTACAAGTCCTCTTTTGCAAACAGAGCATCTCTCCCCTTAGAAAGTGTTTCCAGTAAGAAAGAATTTTTTTAATGTCAACGCACAATTAAAGAATCACATGGATTCAAATTGCTTCTTAAAAACACATTTAAAATTCTTGACACCAAACCTGTATAAACAAAGAAAGACATAGGCAAAATCAGGAATAAAGTCTTGCCTTGGACACACGTTTCCACTCCTCCTCTCTCAACTCTTTGTCCTCCTCTGGCTCACCCCTTCCTTACACCCTGGGCATCTAATATCTTCAGCTGCATTCTGATAGGCTCAATCGCTTCCATCATCATGTAAACTCCCTAAACAGGTCTCCAGTCATCATCATTGCATAATCTACTTCCTTTTCTCCTCAAAATTTTAAATACCTTTAGTGCTCTTATCTCAGGTGGTGCTCAGAAGGAGTCATGCCTCCATTTCCTCAAAAACTCGATCCCTGGTCCTAAGGTAGAGGAAGATAAAAAAGGAGCTTCCCTACATTATAAAATATGGTCTGAACCACAAACAGTGGAGTTGTGGTAAATAGGCTTATCAGTGAGAGACAAACTGGGGGCAGAGACCACTTCTCATCCTCTAAATCACACCACAGGGACCTCCATGTTCTCCACAAGATTATTTCATGTACTAGGACATGATATACCAAATTCTATCATTTAACATGACCAAAATCATAATGTGAGATACCCTATCTTTACGACTAAGCCTATAGACACCAACGGACCAAATGATATGATTGGTATTAATAAAACTAGTCAAAACAATAAGTCAAAACAATAAGTCACTTCCAACAACCAGCTTAACTGCTTCTGAAAGATATGTGATTGCAGTATTCATCAATCTTGCTAAATATGAAGACAAAATATTCACTTTCCCAGCCTCTGACTAAACTTACTACATATAAACCAAAAAAAAAAAAAAAAAAAAAGAGAGAAAGAGAGCAAGAGAGAGAGAAAATAGATGACAAATTAAATATAGAACTTTGAGTCAGGACCTCTGTATTTCAAGCCCAGCTGTGCTACTGACCTTTTTATAAAATTAGCCAACATCTCTTCACCTGGGAGTAGGAAACCTTGGGGAAAAAGATGCTTCCATTTTCCCATCTGAAAAACACTTGCAAGAAGTTCCTAGTTCTCAGGGTCATTTGAAGTAAAGCATTGCAAAGTTAAGCACTTGAAAACAGAGGGTTGGATCAGACCGGAGATTCAACCATCTCTTGGGAAGCTCGGCAGTACCATTTCAAGTGAATGACACCAGTAATTTGCTAAACAAAACTGTGGTAGTTCAGATAATTAATCACAAAAAGCAAAAGTGGTAAGTGTGTTAAAAGAAAAAAAAATAAAGCTACGAATGCATTAGAAGGTAGACTTCTTCTCCCCGTACTGGTTGAAGATCTGCATGATTTCATCCAATCTCCATTTTATTCTCCTTGTGAACACAAGTACACACCTGAATGACCCCATGAGAGCTTAGGGTGGAGGCTGACATGATGCTAATTGACCCATACAGGGATTCAAACTGATCACCTTGGCCTTATTAGAGATATGCTCTAATTAGCAAAGCACAGTGGTTACCATCATTGTAATTATTGATTGTAACTGAATATACTTACCCCCAATCAACAGTATAATTAAGTCTTCCTATACAAAGTATGTTTCCTTTCCAAGCATTTCCCTCTGTTATTTTAATGCCCTTCCAAATATACCCATTGAGTTCCAATTTAATACAAGACCTAATATCAACAATACCAATTTAAGCTGGAAGCACTCGTTCCTTAAACTGAAAGAGATCCAAGAGGTGATTTATTTAGTCCTATCCTTCCTTCCGGCAAGAATACATTTAAGTTATCCAAGAATTTTGGATGTTTTCAACAAACTCTGGAGAATAACAACACCACTTTAAGTTTGTAAAACACTTCGCAGCTTACCAATCACTTTCTTTTCTTTCATCTCATTAGACATTCACAACAACCTTGTGAGTCTCCGATGTAATTATCCACGTTGTACAGATGCAAACACTGAGATCCAGAGAGGTCAAAGTGCTTTGCCTCAGCTACCCAGAGGGAAAGAGCCACCAACAGGACAAGGACTTGGGTCTCCTACAATTTTTCTCCCACAAGCTGCTTTCACTCTGTTGAGTATTGAAATATCCTTCCATGTATCTAACTGAAATCCCTAATTTCCTTTTATTCACTTTTAATGGCTTTGAAAACAATGTGGTAAAATCGTTTCCCCAAATTCATAAATGTTGTTATTGTTATTTTAATAGTTCTGGTGTGGTCGTTAACTTCTTAATTGGGAAGCTTTAGGAGAAACGTGCTTCACTGGGCACCATCGTGGCCAACTTGGCTGTCCGAATAAAAATGCTGTCCGAGGGGCGCCTGGGTGGCTCAGACGGTTGAGCGTCCGACTTCAGCTCAGGTCACGATCTCGCGGTCCGTGAGTTCGAGCCCCGCGTCCGGCTCTGGGCTGATGGCTCAGAGCCTGGAGCCTGCTTCCGATTCTGTGTCTCCCTCTCTCTCTGCTCCTCCCCTGTTCATGCTCTGTCTCTCTCTCTATCTCAAAAATAAATAAACGTTTAAAAAAAAAAAAAAATGCTGTCCGAATAAAAATGTTGAGACAGGACGGTACTGGTTCTAGACACCTTCTCGGGGCAATGGATCATGCTGCACTACAAACCTTTAGAGGATATGGCTCCAGTCCTGAACCCTCCAACCAAAAAGCATCCCACAGATGGTGCAAGGCTGACTCAGTCTACGAAGAGAAATAATGCTAAGTTTTCCTGATTAAACACCGTAGTTACGTGGAGCAACTCATTTACTCCTCACAGAAACCCTAGAAGAAGTATTATGCTACTTCATAAATGTGAAAACTAATCCCAGACAAGTTAAAAAATATGCCCAAAGTCACGTAGGTACTAAGTGTCTAAGTCTACATATGTGTCTCCTTTACATGTGACTGCCTCCAAACGGCCAAGCTTTTAATCTGTTTTTCTAAACTGAAACACATTCTTCAATCTTCAAGGCAGAAAAGGTTACAGTTGAAAGGAATTAACCCTTGAGGCACCTGGGTGGCTCAGTCGGTTAAGCAACCGTCTTTGGCTCAAGTCATGATCTCATGGCTTATGAGTTCCAGCCCCACGTTGGGCTCTGTACTGACAGCTCAGAGCCTGGAGCCTGCTTCAGATTCTGTGTCTCCCTCTCTCTGCCTTCCCTCCCTTACTCATGCTCTGTCTCTCTCTTTCTCAAAAATAACCATTAAAAAAATTTAATAAATAAATAATAAAAAGAAAGGAATTAACTCTTGGCTAGATTGTGTGATTTTGAATACAGCATTTTATTTTTCTGAACTTCAGCTTCCTTTTTTATAAAACAGAAATTTCTAGCATAGCTACTTCTAAGGGTTGTTACAAGGTCAAAATGAAATTAAACTACAAAATATGATACATATATGTGTTATATGATGATTCCATAAAAAAAAAAAATCTCTTGATGAGGAGGTAGTCAAAAAATTGTTAAATTGAACTAAACTGACCATGTCTAACATCTAGGACTGTTGCCAGACATGCCTCACAGCCCAAAGATGCCAATTAGATGCTGCAAAGCTAATTGGTATCATTTCAACTCCTGAATATGCTACTGGAGAGCAATGGCCCTCGTGTCAGGAAATCATTTGTAGCCCCTTACTTTCCTTTGCAGCCTGCACTTGGGCATTCCCAAAGAATTCTCTATTGTTTCTAGTACTTGGGAGCCACAGCAAGGGGTTTTCCCAACAGGAGCCTGGAGATGAGGGAAGTAGGATTTCCTGACAGTTAAATTACAAAATTAACCCACAAAAAGGGGAAATGTTTTGTCAACTCCAAATGCATCAGCTTCAAAGATAATTTGTAAATGGGTGACGGAGATTTATCTCCAATCATCCAGCCCAAAGTACAGCTCCAGGCAAAATGGGCCACTGAGCAACAGATACAACAAAGGTCAAGAGGATGCAAACAGGGCATGGGGATGGAAGGTGAGGTTAACAGAGAGCAACCCACAGGGCAGAGAAGGAAGGGGAACAGTTTATGAAACATTACATCTAACACCGTTCAGGGTATACTGCCCTCCGTCACATGGAGAAAGATTATTCCTAAACAAAAAAGTGCCCAACCACCTTAACCAGAGGGATTCTTATCAACAGCCATGGAGCATCAGGTCTCATTAGCAAGATCGAACCCAATAGCTCCTTAAACCGGATTGAATCATTCGGCTTGAAATTTCATTTTGCTTTGACTCCAAGTGGATTAAAGCAAACTTAAAAAATTTTTTTTGGGGGGCGCCTGGGTGGCGCAGTCGGTTAAGCGTCCGACTTCAGCCAGGTCACGATCTCACGGTCCGTGAGTTCGAGCCCCGCGTCAGGCATCTGGGCTGATGGCTCGGAGCCTGGAGCCTGTTTCGGATTCTGTGTCTCCCTCTCTCTCTGCCCCTCCCCCGTTCATGCTCTGTCTCTCTGTCCCAAAAATAAATAAAAAACGTTGAAAAAAAAACTTTTTTTAAAAAAATAAATAAATAAATAAATTTTTTTTTTGTTAATGTTTATTTTTGAGAGACAGAAAGACACAGAGACAGAGCACAAGAGGGGGAGGGGCAGAGAGAGAGGGAGACACAGAATTCGAAGCGGGCTCCAGGCTCTGAGCCGTCAGCACAGAGCGCAACGTGGAGTTCGAACCCACAAACCGTGAGATCGCGGCCTGAGCCGAAGTCCGACGCTTAACCGACTGAGCCACCCAGACGCCACTAAAGCAAACTTTTAATTATGACTTGGCTCATCATGTAGCCTGAACAGGTAAGAAATGTGCTGACCACACAGACTTCAGGTAATAAGCCTCACTTCACACTTACTGCTCAGTGTCAATAAGTAAATTGTCATGCAGATGCCACAACACAACTAGAGTGACACAGGTGTTTTGTTCAGTCAGTCAGAGGCTGAAGGTCTGATGGCTTCAGGATACTGACTAGAACAGGTCCCTGCAGTTTAAAAGTCTCGGTTGCTGAAACATGGACAACCGTCCAAATCCTACCCAGGGTCCTGCCCAGCTCTGCTGCTCCCACCTCTCTTGGAAGATAAAACTCAACAAGGGCCTAAAAATAGTCCTATCTAGTGTTAACTACCATCTGATGATCCAGACAGATAGAAGCGTGCTTACTAGTCAGATAATGGCGCCTACGTCATCAGTGTTTATGACGCATCACGTTCCTAGGCTGAGGCACAGAATAATCACACTTCATTCTGGAAAAAACGTGCAGGCAAAGAGAACGCTAACCCTGCATGACGTGAAAAGCCTTACTTTCTTTCATTCGACTCTATGTGAGCCCATTTTTTTACTCTAGGGATCACTCCATTATTACACTGTTTCCCCACTCCTTCCCACAAAGTATTTAATTACACCAAGATCTGTGTATGTCTGGGTATGCACAATTATATGCAACCTATGAGGAGAAATATAAACCCTCGCTTACATAACTATTTCTATGATAATCATGACTTCTTTTGCATTCAGAAATCAAACCACAAGTAACATCATTGCTCTTCCCAGACTGCGGCGTAAGCTAAACTACTGGCAGTGATGATGGCTTTTGTCAGTCTGTTCAGAGCTGCCTTGCCTATGGGAGCCCAGAGCGCACAGACATGACAGTGGACAGGCAAACTAGGTCAGCCTGGAGGCAGAGCCCTGATGAAGAAAGAGTCCTTGTGGTTTCTAACACAGGTCGATTTGGGACTCCAAGCACAGTCAGGAACTACGCAACTGGCAAGGAATGGTCAGGTTCAGGAAAACCAACAGGAAATTGCTACCAGCCATCCCTCAGCGAGTCACACTTAGAAAACATGTGAGAGAGGAAACAGGGAGTCTACACGGTATGTGGAGGATGAAACAATTCATGGCCGGGTAGACAGATGTCCACATCATGATGGCAAGAGCTAGGGCTACAAACAGGAGGCTGGACACTAAAATGCAGGTGGTTGCTGGCATCTTCACTTTGGGCAAGTTACTGCTCTTCTCTGAGCTTTGGTTTCCTCTTCCTTAAATTGGAGTTAATACTAATCGTGGTCCTGCCTACGTCATACACATCCTGCACGAAACATGCCTTGTAAACTCCAATGATGGCACTCACTGCTAGTGGCTTTTCTGGATGGAAAGTGTGGGTCAGCACATCATTCCCTCACAGTCCTGAAGGGGGTTAAATTTAGAAGGGGAAAAAAAATGTCACTAAGGCTTTGTGTTCTTGAGTGCTAAAAAAAAAAAAAAATACAGTCAGCAAAAGCCCTTGATTTTTCAAACTCCTCTTCAAATCGGCTTACACTATAAACTAATCAAAATAAGCCATTTATCACCTAAAATGGCCATGATAATAAGAATTGTTGTGGTCATTTTAGATGAATTCCAACAAAAGCCATCGAAGCTTGCTCACATTGGAACCAAACTTTTAACTATGTGGTAATTCTTAGCCATTTGCTTGCCTCATTACCTAATGGAAAATTAGTAACTGGGAAAAGGAGCAGGGTAAAAGGATGTGAGTAAGAAAGGGATACTGGGAAAAGCTGCCTACAGAAGAGGAGAAATGTTTCTGGTGCAGTATTATTTTTTCACATCCTTCCTAGAATACTACATGAGTTTTAAATACCTTACTCTGCATCCAGCTTTACAAATGTCATTCAAATGTGGATCCACACAAGTCACATGTACACATTTACACCAAACAACAGAGAATTATAATGAAATGATGCTTGGGAACAAGATCTTGATGGGATATCATCCAGTGCTTTCCAGCTTTAAAAACAATTTAATTTCCTTGCACGTACAAGGGCTTTTAACTGGAGTTTCCAAGGCAAACCCAGTGCAAGGGCATCCATAATTGGCACAATACATATTAACCCATAATTTATTCATTTCAGTAGCCAAATCTCCAGAATCTCTGAGCATTATAAAACATAAGGACAACATCAGTCCTGCGAGCTTTATTTCAAATGAACCCTGAAGTAGCAGTAACAGCTCTTTAAAAAACACATAATAGTTTATGATACAAAATTAATAAGTATAACAGCATATAATCAAAGTTTTATATAGATGTATATATATATTATATATAATCTCCTGTATATTACATATTATCCCATATATTTCCTATGTTATATATATCCCATCATATACGTGTGTGTATATATATATACACATATATATATACATATATATATATATATATATATACTTGATACCTACAGACCAAGGAATATATATTATCCCATATTATATCTCCCATATATTATATATACACACATAGTTGATTCCTACAGACCAAGAACATTAGATAGTTTACTGCAGTTCCAGAGGGCTCTAGAAGGCGGCCTGAGAAGCAGCGAGATATACCCACTTCTATAGCCATCAATGTATGTCGGAGCTTTGTGGGAACCGACACCAAGTCTGATTTCAGGATTTTAGGAGCACCAAGAGAACTATCTTCATGCCATCCATTCCCAATCCTCCCCGGCCAAAACTTACTTTCCACTCCTTTAAGGTTCTTAAAATCAAGAGAGGTACTTTTCAACCAAGAATTTAACGTAAGTCCAATTTGTCTGATGGGAGAGACTCATGGCAGATTTTTGCGGCATGAGGTTTTGATAATAGAGAAAGAGTGACAGCAGTGAGAAAGAGAGAGAGAGAGAGAGAACAGGGACAACCAGAAGTAACTGTCCCCTGCTTCACAATTTTTTTTCAACCTTAAGTCATAGCATATGAGAGTTTAACATCAAGGCAGAAACTTTGATACTCTTAACGTAAAGCATACATGATATACCCTTGCTTTCATTCCTGTTAGTGACTCTGGAAGAACAAAATAATAAACTTTGTTATTTTAGGTTTTTAAGATGTTTCCAGGCAGGCGTATCTTGATTTGATTTATAAGTCACAGAAAGTAGCTGAATACCTTATTTAATGGCCAAGAACCATCGGTCAGATCTTATTTTCAGATTCACATTTTTAGCCTCGTATGTTATAGTTCTACAATGGTAACATTTTTATTGACCCGTACTTGAAAGTGTCTTACTCAATTTTTCTTTGAAAAATTATTATGTGTCTTGGAGTAACTTGTAGTAAAATGCTTTTTCCAATTATATACCCGATGGAATTGGTAATTTCTGTCATTACTGTCATCATGAATGCTATTGATTAAGACGATTTATCCCACTGATATAATCAAAATAATTGGATATCTGTGTTAACTAGATATCTGAGACCTAGATTTTTCTCAATAGTCAAGAATGCAAGGCTAATGGTGGAAAATTACACTTACAATTTAACTTAGTATTTGATTTCCTCAATCTTCTCCCTACCCCCATCCCTAGAATGTAGTTGAATAAGGAATGAACTGACCAAGTGCTTAAAATACCAGCAGGGAGCAGCCTCATATACCAGACTTACACAGTTAGGTCCTTGCGAGCTGCGGGTCCCAGCCATTCTCCTTCAGCACGAAGGCTGGGTTCATACTTTGCAAGCAAACTCTTAGAGAAAGAATTTCATTCAGAACAAAAGGAAAGACTGGTTTTCTTTGAAATGTGTTTATAATGGCAGTAAGTTTACACAAGAGGGAGAGAGGGGGAAAAAAGGAGACTTTCTAGCTTGCAAACACTGTCAGGTCCACAAAGTGCTTATTGATCGCTATTATCAGGAGGAAACAATAAACCTCTCTTCTCCAGCATCCACACCAGAAACTCCCTCCTATGTGTCTGAAGCTTCAGATGGAATCACAATAGTCAGGAGCTACAATTTACTCTTTCCCCCAATCTTTGTTCCATTTCCATTACAACACAGTTACTTCATCATTATCACTCCTTGTAATAAACGCCTTTAGAGGCAGATTCTTTTGTTAAGGAGATAAAAGACATTTTCACTGCTAGTGGCAAATTATTAAAGAAACACAATGATAGTAATTATACCTACTCCAGATTCCTACTGAGTGGCATTTTTTAATTCAGAATCCAAAGACAGAGTCCTTTCCTTTCTGCCCTGCATGATCAACAGTAGATAGAAAGACAGATACATGCATACATACACACATGAATGACATATACGTCGATAAATAGGTAAATATCAAAAATGCTATTAAAATAAACTCATGTTTATATATGTACATACCATGATGAAAACACAGTTTGTAATAATCTCTGAACCCTTTCCTCAGTGAAAAACAAATAAAGAAATAAATTCCTTAAGTTAAAAATCAAGTATTTCCTGACACAACTTTTGAAAATGAAGACATCTCCAGGCACCTGAGTTGTTCAGTCAGTTAAGCGTCTGACTCTTGATTTCAGCTCAGGTCATGATCTCACAGTTCGGGTGATGGAGCCCCACATCAGGATCTGCACTGACAGCACAGAGCCTGCTTGGGATTCTTTCTCTCTCCCCTCTCTGTCCCTTCCCTGCTTGCTCTCTCTCTCTCTCTCAAAATAAGTAAATAAAAACTTTTATAAAAAAGAAAATCAAGACACCTCTTATACACAAATTAAACCAATCACACATGAATATGTGAAATAAGAAGACAGAGTGACCCTGCACTGGGAGAATCTGGTCAACAGGCATTTTTAAACAAGACACTTTTTCTTTCGTTGAGATCTCCATAAGGTTACAAATTCGGATGACAGGCTTCTCACCAGGGCAGCGGCAGATTCTCCTTGAATGTGCTGTTGGGGTGATGTGAGTTTTTCTTCCAAGAGTTTTTGCTTTCCCTCGGGAAGACTTTACACAAGAAATAGGTTGGAAGAAAGATAAAATCTTTTTCATGCTTTAATCCTGAAATGTTTGCAACAGAATCATAAGAAAAAATGGGGTCGGAAAGGGGGGATTGTAATTTTTCCCATGTAAATATGACATAGCCAATTTTTGGCACAGAAAAAGCCAACAACAGGTATCTGTTTAATGAACTGGAGTTGAATTTTTTTTTTTAAATATGGTTTGATCACATAGCAAAAACTTATTTCTTCCTCCTTGTACATGATGTAAATTGAGTGGTATAGTAGATTACAAGAGTATTTAAGGAAAACCCAATCACAAAGCTATATTTGATTGTGTATGCCCTGACTGGCCTTATCTGACCTTACACACCTCCTTTCAACTGTGTGAAACGCATTCAATATAACAACAAAGTACAGTCCCATGCACTTGGCCCCTAATCCCTGGAGAGTTCCTTCCATTAGGGACCTTTCCATCAGGGTCAAAAAGAGCTCTAACTCTAAACAAAGTCATATCAGACATGGCAAGGGTAAGAACAGGGGTTATATATATAAAATATATATCTCAAATTACCTTTAAAACTGAAAGAGAGCACACTAATGCAAGCACAAATCAAAAAAATAGTTCCCGCCACATGTTATTAGGCTTACCAATTCTATCTTTAGAAGGATAAAAAAAAAAAAAAAAATCTGAAGTGTTCACACTGATAAAAACAATCCAAAAGTTATATGCAGTATAATATACGAATGAAAACATGTACTTCCTGGGGCACCTTGGTGGCTCATTCCGTTAAGCATCTGACTTTGGCTCAAATCATGATCTCGCAGTTTGTGAGTTCGAGGCCCACATCAAGCTCTGTGCTGACGGCTCAGAGCCTGGAGCCTGCTTCAGATTCTGTCTCTCCCTCTCTCTCTGCCTTTCCCCTGCTCATGTGCGCTCTCTCTCTCTCTCTCTCTCTCTCTTAAAAATAAACATTAAAAAAATTTTTTAAATGTACTTCCTGATTTGAGTATAAAATTTCTGAAGGATGCATTAGTGACATTTCTGGCCTCAACTGACATCCCATGGTCAGTGCAGCTACCACAGTTGAACTAGATCTTGGGAACCGCAAATAGCACAAGTTAAACGTAACATTCATTAGGTATACAAAATTATTGGCCGATCACAGAGTTATAAAATCAGGATGAGATCGTAATAAAACAGGTATAAATAAAACCAAACTTTGCCAGCTGCCTTTGCATCACACCCCTAGTGCACCATATTACTTTCCCCTTGGGCAGAGAGAAAATATCCTCATACTTGGCCAAGGGACTCAAGACTCTCTAGATCAATCCCATTTTTTCTGAAGCCTATTTATCTCATCCATCTCCAACTTTTTTTGACTGTTACCTTCAAACACTAGTCTCCACTTCTTTAATAAACTTTTATTTGGCCTCACAGGCCCTGTCAGCTCTTTCTCGCTTTTTACTTTTATTGCCAAATGTCTCGGGTGATAAATTGATGCGTATGATATCCTTTGTTTACTCACCACACATTCCCTCTGTAAATAGGTTTCTATCTCCGAAGCAGGTTTGACATCACTTTTCTAAGGCCCCCAGCCGCTTCATTCACACTGAGCACCACCCTTAAATCCCTGTCATTTCACAAATGGTCATTTCACAAATGTCAACCACTGCAGCCCTTGCTCTCAGATGCTCCCAGCCACCTCCCACCCCCACAGGCAGACAAACAAAACAGCACCCGGGCACCTACATTCTTCAGCTTCTTTGTATGCTAGTCTCAATGCTCTCTTAGGATTTTTGTCTCTCTCTCTTTCACTCAGAGAGCTCATCAGTCTTCAAGATATTAGCTACTACGTCCACAAGCTCTTGTCAAAACCCAATCCCAAATCTCTGTCTCTTTATTGGGTACATTGCCTGCAACGTGACAGGCACTGACTGTGCTGAGGCTGGTGATCCAGCAATGCCAAGCCCTGAAAGAATGCACATGGCTCAGCCAACCATTTGCACCTAACGTCAAAACATCCACTGCTTTGGATTTTCTCCTTCTCTCTGCCCTTCCCCTGTTCGTTCTTTCTCTCTCTCTCTCTCTCTCTCTCTTCCACTTCTCTCTGCCCTTCCCCTGTTCGTTCTCTCTCTCTCTCTCTCTCTCTCTCTCTCTTCCACTTCTCTCTGAAAAATGAACGTTAAAAATTTTCTTTAAAAAGGGGGCACCTGGGTGGCTCAGTTGGTTGAGCGTCTAACTTCAGCTCAGGTCATGATCTCATGGTCCGTGAATTCGAGGCCCACATCTGGCTCTGGCTGACAGCTCAGAACCTGGAGCCTGCTTCACATTCTGTGTCTCTTTATCTCTGCCCTTTGCCTGCTCTCTCTCTCTCTCTCTCTCTCTCTCTCTCTCTCTCTCTCTCTCTTTCCCTCAAAAATAAATAAGCATTAAAAAAATTTTTTTAATCCAAGTGCAAACAAGGTTATCATGATATTTCTCCCACATGCCATCTCCCCATTACTACCTGGGTCTATCACTGTTTTCAAACGCAGGCACAGGCTGGGCTCCCTGGGAAGCACATTCTGAGAAGATCAGCATGTAGAAAGCTTATTAGGGGGTATTCTTGGGATCAATACCCATGGAACAGCACAGAAGGAGGCAGAACAAGAGGAAAGGAGGAGATGGAGGGTGATGCAGTCTCAGGGGAGGCCTCAGTTTACCCTACATGAAGATGTCCCTTCAGAGTTGGCTAAATGAGGGCAAGAAGATCAAGCCTTCATAGCTTCATGCTCACTAGTTACTGCAAGGGGGCAAGACCTTGGACAAGGCGGCTCTTTTCAGTCTGGGCAATGCATCCAAGGTACTGACAATAGAGGGTGAGCATTCGCATCATGGCTAGCATCCAGGGGAATAAGTCCTTCATTTCTAAAGGGGCATCTAGACACTCCATCACAATGTCCACCATGCGCACTGAGGCTCAAAACATACCACAGGGTGGAAGGAATACAGCGCTTGGAGCTAAACACACCAAAATTCTAATCTCTTCTCTATCAGTAACGAATTGTGATCCTAGGCAAGTTGCTCAACTTCTCTGAATCTCTGATAAGATTATTTTTAAAAGTCACAGACACAAATGGGGAAACATTTAAATGCCTTATACAGGTTAATTGCCTTCTTCCACCCTCTAAGTTGGTGGTGTTGTTGTTTAGAACTCTGCTCTTTCTTTCCCAAGTGCTGTGACTTCTTCCAAAATGACACTTGCTCATCGAGTCAGTGAGGATGCACCGAGCACCACGTGCCAGCCAGGCCTGCTCTGGGCACAGCGAACACCATCGTGTGCACCCAGACAACGCCTCTGCCCTGGAGGAGCCGGAAGTACAGCAGGGAAGACAGAGAACACACAGGAAGACAAGCAGATAAAGAGTAATTTGTGATGGTGAGGGCTGTGATGGCAGTAAACAGCCAGGTGACAGGGGCTGGGTAACAAAGGGCTGCCTGCTGCTGAGGCTGAAACCTCCTGAGAGCAGAAGGCTGAGCGAAAACAAAATGGCTGCCCGATGCTTCAGCGAGGCTCGATGTTACACTAAGTAGCCCCTTTCGTGTCTCTTCTGCAAACCTTCCCTCCTCCTTCCTTAGCCCTTTCTTTCAGGAACCAGCGCCACCCTAAAAACACGACAAAGGCAGCACATACACACTCCCTGTCCCGAAACCCATGAGGTCCTGTATCTCCCGCTAAAACCCCCAGCTCCTTCCTCTCGGTGGGCTTGCAGTTTGAAGACCTAGGCCTCCTGCAGCCTCTTTTGTCCCCCAAAGCAATAAAGCTATTGATCCTGTTTATCCCCAGACTCTGTCTTCACATAGAGGTGGGTTTTCCACAAGGTGTCATTGAGCTGGAACGTGAAAACCAAGAAAGGGTCAGTCACGTGGACAACTGGAGCCAGGGGGCATTTCTGACCTGGGGATTAGGACCAAAGTCCAGAGGCAAGATGGTCCTTGCCTGGAATGTTCAGGGAGCTACTGTAGAACCGTGAGTGTAGGTTAGACCTCACGGGGTGAGGTCAGAAAGGTAGGCTTTCCCTGTCATGTAGACCATGGTAAGGTAGCACTCCCTATTACTGTTAGGAGTAGCTCATTAAATACAATGCGCACAGCACTTAGCACGACGCCTGAGGCATGATGAGGGCTTGATAAATCAACACCATTGTTATTACTATCACGTCATTATTGTTGCAGCTTCAAATGGTCTTTTGCATACAAACCCTTTTTTTGTCCCTATATCCCCAGTATCATGCCAAATAAAGAAAAGTTGGGGTAAGACGAAGGGGAAAGACAGAAGGAGGGGTAGAAGCAGCTGTCATGTACATTACTCAGTAATTTTTTTAAGGTGGTTTTATGGTTTTTAAATCCAAAAGGACCACATCCCATTTCTGTCTGAATGTCCTACTTCAGTCATGTTGCTTCAGGCACATGGTGCGCGTGCTGAATGAATCACTGAATAAATGCTCTATGAATGAATGAAAATGAGAGGTAGGGGGATGCACAAATGAACAAGAGACCAGAATCATATGTGGTTTTTAGATTTCTAGGACAGAACTTCTGGAAGTGTTCATAACCCTGAAAGGTTGCATGCCCAGAAAATGGTGGAAATGTTTCCCATAAAAAGCACAAGAAGGCTGAACAAGATACCCCTCTAACAAAGGGGAGCACCTACAGGTTTTGCCAAAACTTGTGGCTGGAGGGGAAGGAAGGTTACCAGGAGATGTGATTAACAATATGCCGATTGGTAAAATGGCCGTCAGGAAGGGGTTGGATAGAGGCAGCAACACGGATTATTTACTGGATTCAAAATACTATGCTGTCATTATACTTTTGATTTTCATAATTCTATAAAATATTACCTTCATCTTATCAGCACCAGGCTCGAACCCACGGAGCTAACCATCCACTCATCACCTTCATTTTATAGATAAGAAACTGAGCCTCAAAGAGGCTTAGCCAAGAACACACAAAATAATGGCCAGAGTCAGTGATTGACTCCACAGCCTGTTCTCTTCCCAGAGTGCAGGGAGCAAAAGAATCTGAACCAATGCCGTAGTCCTCAAAAAATCAGCATAGCAGCACAATGAAGTAATCCATAATAGTTAAACACAACGTCTTCAATTCACCACCCACATTTCATTACATATTTACACTTAAGTAAGAGATTTGTATTATCATATATGATTTCAGAGATGGGGAAAGAGAGACGGGAGTTATTTCCCCAAAGTCAAATTAAAACAACAAAAATCAGAATGCAGCATGTATTGAATTGTAGCTTCTGCACAAACACACAAACATACACACATACACACACAGGCATTTTTCAAGAAAACAAGGCACACACATGCACATTAGCCAAATTATAAAGAGGACTGTAAAAGTTAAAACTTCTTTTAATTTTTTTAATGTTTATTTATTTTTGAGAGAGAGAGAGAGAGAGAGACAGCAAGAGAGAGAATGAGTGGGGGAGGGGCAGAGAGAGAGAAAGAGAGACAGAATCCCAAGCAGGCTCCAGACCCTAAGCTGTCAACACAGAGCCTGACACATGGCTCCAACTCATGAACTGAACCATGAGATCATGACTTGAGCCAAAGTCAGATGCTTAACCAACTGAGCCACCCAGGCACCCCAAATTAAAACTTCTTTTAAAATCCACTCCTAACTTGCCTCCCCTTGCCTCCTGCTGGAGTGTGAGAAACTAAGTAAACTCATATTAACTCTCTGAGGCCACAAGAACCTTAGAGTTCTTCAGTGTTTCCATTTAGAAGAAATGTCCTGTTCATAAGCATCTGATTATCTAAGATATTCCACTTATGAGAATGTCCACACACCTATAGCACAGTGGTAATTATGACGCATAATGATGACACTGAGGTACTGAAACCCATAGCCAGTCTCTGGGATTATCAAAGACTGATTAATACAACGAAAATTGCTTAACCCTCAAGTGTGTTTTATTGAATTTCATCCACTGACAAATTGATATTGCATATGTAACAGTTTACTTAGAATGTTTGGTTCACCAAAACTATTTTCTTAACTTTTCAGGTAAGAAAATATCTGCTGGGGAAAAAGGAAGGAAGGAAGGAAGGAAGGAAGGAAGGATGGATGGAAAGGGAAAGAAAGAAGGAAAGAAGGAAGGGAGGAAGGGAAGACAGAGAGAGAGAGAGAGAGAGAGAGAGGAAGGAAGAAAGAAAGAAATGTGCTCTCCAATACAAGAGGAAATGTGTTGGTAGCCACCATTAGCCTAAACTCCACATACTCCACATACACATTACTTCTGATACTCAAGAAGCAGTGTATCAAGTCTGAGCCAAGGAAACCTCATTGTGTGACAACTAAGGACCATAAATAGTGCATTGAATGATGTAACTGAATATTCTCATATTTTTCAAGGATTAATTCTAACTTTGAAAACATCATGTAAATACTAATCAAGCAGATAGAACTGAGTTTTTCAATCACTAATTATGAGTTACCAGTTCTGGTTTGGGGATGGTGTAGTGGAGAGGGAAGGCCACCTGGGGGAATCAGCTATTCTAAGAGAATGATTTCAATAGCGAAAACAATAAGACCGAGATATAAATTAAATAAGCTTAACATCAGATCTGCGTCCAATAGAGGGTGACTAGAAATGCCTTTGAATATTACAGTCTGCCCCCTGTGACATTCATTCTCATTATTTCCCAAGGCAAAACCCTCTACTTCAATGGATTGCTCTCAAACACCTCAAACTCAACTGACATATAGACCTTTTAATATACAACGCATATACCTTCACAACTTTCTGTCTCTCCTAGTTGTAATCACCTGCTCAGTTTAGGCTACAAATTCATTACATTCAGCCTCAGCTGGGCCCTCAAAAAATACCCAATAATACATCTACCTATTCCTGGTCAGTTTTCTTTTCCATTCCTTAAGTCAATAATTTCTAACTTTACCACTTTCCTGAAGACTCTATCCCTCCAGCACCATTATTATGTCTATAATGGTCACTGTGGATGTGCTAGTTTGTGAAGATTTTGTTTAGTAGAATGTTTGATAACACAGGATTTCGTATACATTGAGATAACGCTGAATAAAAGAGCAGAGCGGGATACCATCTCTATAACTTATAGAGAACCATATCCCTTTCGCAGAAAAGACACAAACACCTCTAAGTGAGAATACATATGTCCCCCCCCCCGTTACTGTGTCTCTAGGCATTTACGATAATCATACTAAGCAAAGTTAAAGATAATTGGCATAAAATCTATAGATTATTGTGAAGCTACAATAAAATACCCAAAACAGAGTGTCGTGAAAATTTTAAAGCACTGTAAAACATGTTATAACTATATTTACTCCTATTTGTGATTGAGCAAAAGCTACAAACGGAACCCTTCACGAAGCAGAACTGAAATATGGCAGCATAAAATAATGGGAACCTACAAAGCATTACCAGATACACGACAATCTACACAAGGATTTATTCAACATTTATTTGTTCTCCTAACATTTACTGAGGGTCTTTATAAATCAGACTTTCTAGGGGTACCTGGGTGGCTCAGTCGGTTAAGCATCTGACTCTTGGTGTTGGCTCAGGTCATGATCTCACAGTTTCCTGGGTTTGAGCCCCACGTTGGGCTCTGTGCTGGCAGTACAGAGCCTGCTTGGGATCCTCTGTCTCCCTCTCTCTCTGCCCTTCCCCCACTTTCACTGTCTGTCTCTGTCTCTCTCAAAAGAAATAAATAAACTTTAAAATAAATAAATAAGTAAATAAATAGGCAAATGACTTTCTACTAGGCATGAACATATATAGATCTCTGCCTTAAGGAGGCAGAATAAACCAAAATCACATCACAACACAGTAAGTACTATACTAGAGATGTGAAAGATAACTTAGTAGTCTATAGGGAAAATAATGCAGTGACTGGAAACAAGATGGATGGGTGTGTGTGTGTGTGTGTGTGTGTGTGTATGTTTGCCTGTTGGTCCGTCTCTAGTTGTGTGTGCACAATACTAATTTAAAAAACCATTCTCTCCCAATATTAAATTGGAGGGTTTATGCATGAAGAAGTATAGGCATAAAGCAACAAGAAATGGAAGCATATTCTAGAACATTTTTATTTCCTCCACCAGGCACAGCAGACTCACACATAACAAACTACGGTGAAAGGAAAAGGAGGCAAAGGTGACTTCAAGGACTTACAAGTAAGATAACATCAGGATTTCCACAGGACAGCCTCCTCTCATGACAGAATGGTTCTAGAGTTCTCTGCAAATGCAAATTTCTTTAAATGTTGGATCACCATTTATCTGGACAGTTCAACTGGACTCTTACCCAGCTCAACCACGGAATAAGAGAAAGACTAATTGGCTACAGATGGAGATATTAGCAACCAGTATTGTATTTGTCATGTTTTGGTAGGGTTTGAAGGCTGGTTCTACATGTCTGCTATCTGAATGTCCTATTGCTTCTTTTCTAGGAAGATCATTTTTTTCTGGCATCCAGATGTTTCTTTCTCCCTTCACCTTAAAAAAAATGTATTGGCATACAAACAAGTCATTGCTCCAAAAGGAACCAGTAGAAGGAACATTTGAGAAATGCCATGTCAGTCTCACTCTGAAAACCAAACTCGGAATGCAATGTCAAGTGGACCCTCACAACAACCCTTCTCCCTTCTCCTCTACTCTCCCCAACGTTTTTTGAATAGCTGTTTCTTGAATCAGAGGAAAGAGGCCACAGAACACTGACGGCAACGACATGTGACCTATTGAACAGAAACTTCGGGAAGCTAACAAGGCATCCTCAGCAAAAATGGGAAGAGGGTCATAAATAATTGAAACCACAAACAGTGAAATCTCAGATACCTTCTGCCATGCAACCAACCAGGTTATTTTGAACACAAAGGATACCATATGAGACATGGCTCCAAGTCACTGCCTTTATTCTGTCCCCTGTTGGTCAGTAATTGCTTGACATGTATTCACCCCAAAGGAGTTACTTCCAGATCTATTCTGTCCAAAAAATTCAGTCTGCAGAGCTCAGTGAGCCTGGATCCACGATCCTGACAGTATGGAATTCAGTCACTTTCAGTGTGCCTAGCAATCACCTGGAGTGTGACTTAAAAGTTAGAGCCCATGCCCCTCCCTAGGGCTACAAACTAGACTTTCTGAGGAAGAGGCCCAAGAATCTGCATTTTCACAACTTTCTTCAGGTATTTATGTTCAACGAGGTCTGATAAACCACTAGCTTAAAGGAAGACCTGTTTAATAAGCCTTAGATAAAGCCTGTACTGATAGTGACTTTTCACTGTTCTATTTATAAGAATGTTCACTCTTTCTCAATTCCCCACCACAGCTCAACAGATCTCCAGGCTTCAGAGATATTTCCAGCTCCCCTACTTCCTAAATCACTCTAGTCTGGAATTGTCAATTTTATGAGATACTCTGAGTTTACAGCACATAATTCTAGGTCTTCAGATCCTGTCCTGAAGTGATATTTGAAGAGCAGAATTATGTCATTCCAGCTCTTAAGAGTGCATTTCTGGCAGCAGGATCCCACTTGCTGACAAACATATTTCTCTCATTTGGGAGGGAATTGTATAAAAAAAAAAAAAAAAAAACAAGAAAATATAAGGAAACTGGAGGAGAGTCATCACATTTACCTAACTTCTTAAAATACAAATGGGCCTCTCGCTAAGTTTCCAGGACGAGGAAACTACTCCATCTGCTCTCTTTGAACATGACTGCATTCTGAAGTTTTGCTTTAAAAGGCAGGTGTAGGGGGTGCCTGGGTGGCTCAGTCAGTTAAGCGTCTGACTCTTGGTTTCAGCTCGGGTCATGATCTCACGGTTTGTGGGTTCAAGCCCTGCATTGGGCTCTGTGCTGATAATGTGGAGTCTGCTTGGGATTGTCTCTGCCCCGCCCCCCCTCAAATAAATAAATAAACTTTAAAAAAATTTTTTTAATGGCAGGTGTAAGTAAAATTCAAACAGGTTCACATACTTCAAAGTATCTCTCACAGACTGGGCACAAAATATAAATACTTTGTTTGAACCACACATAATACAAGAAACCTCAAACACAAAAGAAATAATGGAATTTGACAACTGAACAAAGAACATCCATTCATTTATTCTGAGTATTTTACTGAATCACCCATCAGGTACCAGGTACTGTGCTAAATATGAGACCAACATAAGAGTATCAAGGTAAGAGTCAGAATTTAAAAAGAGGAACTTTAAATTTTGAGCTAAATACTAGCTCATGCATCAAGTAAGGGAAACCTGGTCACCAGACAGCCCTAGCAAATATTCTCCCTGCTAATATCAGGATCCTTTTTCCTTCCTAGATATGTGTGAAATTCCAAAAGGGATCATTCTGTCTTCTTGCTAACTCACAGTGAATGATGTATATACCTCGATACAATCAATGCATTTATTTTACTATCATATGCAATGAAATACGTGTCTTTCAATTTCTACCTTCAGCTCTACATGATGGAACAAGTCCAAAAAAAAAAAAAAAAGGTAAATAAAAGAGCAATGATGATATAGATGGAAAACACGTAACAGTACTCAAGTACTCTCCCCACATTTCCCAGAGTATTTCGAGGTAGATAAATCACATACTAAAATGGAATGTATAATCACTTATCACCTCAGCCTATAAACTAAGAATCACTGATGGCATTTCTCATTGTCAAAAATCAACTTCAAAATAAAGACTTAACAACTGAGCCAGTAGCCAAACAAGGATAGAGCACTGTGCATGAAACATAAATGCCACTAGCTGAGTAACTACTGGACATCACAGCCTAAGCCCTTGAACAGCCGTACAAATTCGTTTGAATGGGGAATTGGTTAGATGGGGAATGCTTGAAATTCTCAGGCAATAAAAATAAGCAATTTCTCTATCACCTCTCTAATTTTCTTTCTAATCTAAAACTGACTTATTGGAAAATACCCACATTCTACCAAATATACACACCCTTGTATTTTTAGAGAATTTACAAGACTGGTTTTCATAATGCCACATAGCATTCAGCAGTTTGCTGGAAATGTTTGAATCTGCAATGATTACACATGCTCGTGCGCACACAGGAGTCCTAGCCAGGAAGCCAAAAAGGGACTCCAGTTTTAATTTTTTTAATGGATTGGCTGGGTAAGGCCAACAAAATTAATTCCTTCTTATCACCTTTTTTTCTGAGGACATGACATCAGTTAACCCATAAACTCCTTCAATAAGGTTACTAGCAAGTAATTATTGCAAAAAAAAAAAAAGTAAAAGAAAAAGAAAATTTTTATGTAGAAAAATTTTCAATCATTTGGAGACATTCGAATTCAGTTGAAATTGATGGATCGCAGTCTGAAGCTAATGTTTAACTGTGTTGCAGGAGTGTCACAAAGAATAGTGCCCTCTTTCACAACAAATCCACAAGGTAGCTATTATTCCTATTTCACAAAACAGGAAACCAAGGCTCTGAGAAGGGAGGAGTCACCTTTCCAGGGTCCCACACTTAGTAAGGGGCTCAGCAGGGAGTTACTCAAACCCACAGCTGTCAAATTCCAAATCCGCCTTCCTTCAGCTCTGCCATGATGCTTCTCAATGACTAGGGATGAGGTAGGGAAATGCGACAGATGGCCATCAAATTCTGATTTCAGATTCCAGCATCTAATTACTACAGATATAAAAACATGGATCTACTAGAATACCTTTTGTCTAACTTTTTAATTTTAATGGATGTGTTGCTCAGAACTTATTAGCCAAATTGAGCCCCAAATCTTGAAATCATCAATAAGATATATAAATTGATGAAGTATCCTCTCTCATGAATATACCATACTCATTTTTCATTATTTCCATATTAGTACCACTGTCACATTCTAAGGTTTTTTTTTTTGTTTTTTTTTTTTTTAAGGGTTTACACAGGGCAGAGAGCTCATTTTATTTAATATCAGGGAAGGCTAAATGTGTATTTTTTCACGTTCTTCCACTTTTTCCTAGACATGTACCAATACAATTTCCTTTCCACTAATAATGAAGCAATTTTTGTTTTTTTGTTTTTTGTTTTTTGTTTTTTGTTTTTGCTGCTTGAATGTAGGCTTCCCTTCCATTTCCTTTCCTCGCTGTTCTCTCATTTTCTTGGACTACTCTCTGTCAGTAGCTTTCCTCCCCTTATTTGCCACCCTTCCAGTTACTTTTCTTCCTGCCATTTGGCTCTCCAAAGCTTCTGGGGCCTTGAGAGCCACCTGTGTTGCTGTGACAGCCAACAGTTCTCCGACAAGAAAACCAGCAAAGCCATGACCTTAAACTGGTCCCTTGGAATATCTTCACTGACAGGCTGACATTAGCAATCCCAAGCCCGGTAAGTGATAGGGTTCTAAGTGATAGGGTTCTCAACAACTCTCATTTATAAGAACAAAATAGCAATACATGAGTTACTAAATTCACCCTTGATGTAAAATCCCCAGCTGTTTCTCCATATGTGTTCCCAAGTAAATTATTTCAAAATCAATAATGTGATAAGTGATTTATGCATCTTCAGCCAGGTCTTTAGGATTATTTTTATTGCTATGGCTGTGCCCCAGAAATTCACAATGAACAAAATTATCCACAGCGAATGGTAAATCAACTTCCCGTAGACAGCTCCAAGACAATCGGAGTTCTTATGTTTTCCTTCAGCACAGCTTCCTTGAAATAAAGGCTATAATTAAAGAAGTTCCATGAGGTCAAGGACCGGGAATGTTTTGTTTGGAATATGTATTGCCAGTACTTTGCACAATACTTACCACACACTAGATCCACAAATATTTCAAATATTTTTAAATAACTGCGCGGAATAAATGTCCCTACTTCAGAAAGTAATCTACTTTCTTCAAAGTTTTAAAACTTATAGATGCCTGCTTTCCTTTGAAATGCCTTTATAAGAGCTTATCAAAAGCTTGAAAATATGTCTTCATAGGTTGCAAGAACAGGGAGGGATCCTGGGAACCCTAAGTGTCACACCGTACAGACAAGGGGGCTCCTAGAGGGTTAAAGTAACATGCACAGGGATAGATAAGTAGTTAGTTGTCCAAGGTCCAGTGAATGAGAACCAGGCCTCATGAATTCTGGAATTTTTTCACTTTCACCAATTCAGTTTACTTTTATCATTAAAACTGTGTCAAGTATTACACTATTTACAGCCAACATCAATGCATCTAACAATGTCTATCAAAATGTCAAAAACCTGAGTGTGACTATTCCAATGATCCAACAGCTAGCTGAATCACTTGGCCATATCCTTGGGCTTATTAAATTCATTTCCTACTTGCAAGTTATTCTGAATAAAGAGCCAATCTGCTGTGGCTGAGACAACATTCCGTGGCGAGGCCACGAAGAAGGCAGAAACTTCCACAGCAAAGATAGCTTCTCCTAAGGTACGCTGTGACAGAATACAAAAAAGGGTTCCCAACACAAAACAGCTGGAAACTGCCCTCTAAGAATGCTTTGGTTATAACTACTCTCTATTAAATTACTTCTTTCAAAAACAGTCACTTGGTGCTAATGAAAGAGAATGCAGAAGACATAATTTGTTTCCCCAAGTGTTTTCAGAGAAACTTAGAATGCTGACAACATAAGAAAATGAATCTACAGAAACTTCTTGAAGCAGAGTTCTAGACTGCCAAAAAAAAAGGGGGGGGGGGGGAGGGTGGAGAACACAGAAATAAGTCACCGCTTTGAAATAAAATCTTTCTGTTGTTTTTGTGTTACCAAGTCTACAGGTGATATGGTTAGCCAAAGAAAATTTGCTCCTACGTGCCTTACGATGTTGCAAATATTTATACCATACTCACCTGTGTGCTGTCAGCATTGTAGCTAATAGGCTAATTTCAAAATGGAAAATAACTGTAGCATGGGAAGCAGACAGAGCTGTTACCTATATAAGATCATTGCAATGATTTGCAAATTTCTTATCCTGAAAACTATTATCTGGGCACATGCTTTTTATCCATCAGAAAGCTAGTGTCATTCAAATTTGACCTATAAGGGTAAAAATCAGAAGCTATTCCTTCCTTCCCTCTTATTCTGGCAGTAAATACTTGAGTTCAGTTTATTTTATGCACCTCTCACCTAAGCGGTCGAGAACAGCCTTCAGTTAAATCGGCATTACCGGAGGCATTGCCATGACTTTTTAGAGATTTGTAAATTCTGATGCAAAGGCAAAAAGAAAACTCCAAAATGATAAAAGAAAAAAAAAGTCCCCAAAACTAGTCATTTCCTTCAGTAAAATCACTGTATCAGATACGAATCTGTTGTACTGACCAATTACTACATTGCACAAATGTTGCTTTAGGTACTAACACAAAACTACAGACCTGCAGGATTACCAGCCTCCTTTTATAAAGGCTTCTAAGTTCAACAATTTGCAACATCACATAGTTCCTAAGATGATGCGTCTTGGGAAGTATTTGCAGTAAAGAATAGCAAACAGTTGCCAACCCATTCTGAAATCTGTTTTGTATGTTATCAATGGAAGACGTGGAAGGAAGAAAGGGACGCTGAAGGGAAAATACGCAAGGCAAGGAAGAGGACTGAGAGTAGTTTCATTGTCAGAGACAGAAAAGGTCCTTCTTCACTAATGCCAAGGCCACAGGGATATTTGTAGGACTGCCTGGTACTAATACCCTGTCCCTCTGGATCCCACGCTTTCACAGGTGCCTCCTATCATCATTTGCAAGAGTGCTTTCAAAAGTGAGATTCCAGAATAGTCAAATAAGATGGCTGTTCAGATTCATTTCACAAACTTTGAGAAAAGGAAGAGGAGTGCAGGGGTGCACCCAGGGGTGCAAAGGTTAAAGTTCTGTCCCGAGTGGAAGCCCCTGCACCCAAGACCAGGATGAGAATAAAAGGTTTCTCAGGAGATTTGACACAGAATCTCCTTAGGATTCCGTCTGCACTGGAGCGGATTCCTTCAAAACAGAGCTCATCTGTCACAGAAAGACTGGAACAGAGGTCTGGCATTCCTGCGGTCGGTAAAAGTCAAAGGGTAGCTGAACAGCCTGAACAGGAATGAGGCAGAAGCCACTGGAAAAATGTCTAGAACGTGGAGGAGTCTGGAGCACACCCCGAAATGCTGATGCAGACATCCCGGTGAGCACAAGTTTAAGAGAAGGCTAGGAAGGCATTTAGTAATTCAACAGATCAGTATAAAGCGTCCAATACAAGGCAGCCAGGACAAAATGAGGGAGAAAGCACTGAAGAATCCAGGGTAAAGGGAGTGAAGGTTGAGGTAGGTGTGCAAGAAACACCAGGGAGGTTTAGAAAAGCAGACACCAGGCTCCCCCAGAGAAGAAAGTTGAGCCAGTAAATGCTCAGGGAATAAGGGGGGGGGGGGCAGCGGGTGGGGGAAAAAAACAGAGATCATTAGAAGGCAACTCAGAAAAGTATCTGACAGCCAGTTCCTGAAATTCTTGAGAAAAGGGATGCAACACAGAAGGCAGAAAGCCTGTGGAATTCAGAGATGTCAGAAAAGGTCACGCGGAGCCCAAGAGAGTGTGGGAAAAAAGAGAGGAAGAGTTTCCTGGAAGGGGCAGGGGCTCCTTTGGGATCCTGGGGAACAGTGAGGCAAGACCGGGAAAGGGGAGCTGCACGACACTGGGCCTGGGAAAGTTTAGGGATAGCAGAACAGGTGGGTGTGAAGGGGGCGCCGGGGTGACCGAGAGCGAGCAGGAGTGCACGGCCAGGAGGGGAGCGTCCGGGCCACCACACCCCCCCCTCCCCCGCGTAGAACCCTGACACCCCATGTGTGAAGCCTCGCCCCGCCGCCGCGCGCGCTGACGCCCCCCTCCGGCCGGGCGCAGGGGTCGGGGCGGCCCGGGGACCGCAGCCGGCTCGCCCCCCAGAGGCCGGGCTCGGCGCGCACGCCCGCGCTCTCCCGGCGCCAACTTTCCCCACCCGGGTCCTCCGCCCCCCACCCCCCCGGGCTCACCGAGGGCGCCGTCAGGCGGCTGATGCTCTCGCCCAGCGAGTCCAGGTTGACCCGCCTCCGGCGCTGCGCCCTCCGGGCCCCGGCCGTGGCGGCGGCGGCGGCGGCGGCGGCGGCTGAGGCTGAGGAGGAGGAGGAGGAGGCGGCGGCGGCAGGGGCCGGGGCGACGGCGGCGGCCGCGCGGGGCTCGGGCGGCCCGGGCGGGCTCCGGCTGCCGTTCCAGCAGAGCCGGGACAGGGGGCACTCGCCCTCGTCCTCGGGACTGGTCTCCAGGTAGTCGGAGCCCAGGGAGCTGAAGGACTCGGACGAGATCTTCCTCCGAGACATGCTGCGGGCGGCCCTGCGGCGGCTGAGGCGGCGGCGGCGGCGGGGACGCGGGCGGCGGCCGCGGTGGCGGCGGCGGCGGGACCCGCGGGCGGCGGCGTTAGGCGCGTCGGGGTCGCGGGGCTGTACGGGCGCGCCCGGCCGGGCGGGAGTCACCGGAGCCGCGGAGCCCGCGCGGGCGGCCGCTCATGGCGGGAACTTGGGGCCCGGGCGCGGCGGCGACGCCAGGCTGCGCTAGGGGGCCGCCGCCGCCTCCGCCGCTGCTCGCGCCGCGCCGCCTCTGCGCTCGCCCGGCCGCCTGGCGGTGCGCCGCGCTCCCGCTCCCGCTCGCGGGGAGGCTGCGAGAGTGCGGCCGCGGGCGGCGGGGCGGCGGCGCTGCGGCCCCGAGCGGTCCGGGAGGCTGAGCTTCTGCCGCCCGCGCGCCGATCGCTCCCCCCTTCCCCTCTCTCCGCCCGCCCCTCGCCGCCCGCCTCCCTCCTTCTCCCTTTATCAGCCCCCCCCCCCCCGTGCGCTCCCTCCGCCGGTATCACGTGTCGCCATCATACTCGTTGCGAGTCCCAGCCTCGCCCGTCGCCACGTTTCAGGAGCAACGAGGACACTTGGTCGCCGTCCTCTGTGCGCCCTCCCCGCTCCCACCCTCCCCTCCTCCGAAGAGGAGCGCACGGCGGGCCGGATCGGACCGCAGGGCCCACACAGCCCCCGAGCGCCCCCGGCCCTCGACCGCGGGGGGCCAGCCCGGGAGCGGACGGACAGCGCGGGGGGCCGAGCGTGGGAGACGTCCCTGTGGAGACACCTCGGGGCAGCCTGGGGGCGCCAACTGGAAGAGCGGGGGTCCAGAGCCGTCCTTCCCCTGCCTTCCTCCGAGTTTATTTAAGTTCTGAGGCGAAGGGGAAAGGCCGGTCGGCGCAGCCCGCCGGCTCCAGAGAAGACGCTTCCAAGGGGAGGGAAGGGGCAACGTGCTGGCACCCAGCCCTCCGGAGCAGCTCGCGGGGCGGAGTGCTCGCCTCGGTCGAGGCCGCGGGGGCTCGGAGCGGGCCCAGGGCCGGGAGGCAGCTAACGAGGACAAGGTTCTGCCGGGCGAGAGCCCTGTTGCTGCGCGTCCGCGGGGCTGGGGCGCGCGGGGCTCCGGGCTCCCGCCGGCTCCGCACGAGTGCTGGACAGCTCCGCCTGCCACCTGCAGCCGCGCGCGCCGGCGTCGCGGACCGGGGGGACAGTTTTCTGCACACTCCGCTACCTAGGACCCGGCCTGGGGACACCGGGGAGTGATTCCAGGCCCCGCAGTCTCCCTGCTCTTTGCACTACACATGCGATCTCTGTGCACTTGGCATGCTGCTCGGAAAGCTGAGGGAGGATGGAGAGAAAGGCCTTTCAAAGCCCAGGAGCAGACCGGCCAGGGCGCGAGCACATCTCTTGCCGCGAGTTTTCGGTGGAGCTGTTTCCTTCCAAAGCTTGCCTCGTGGCAAACCAGCAGCCGCCCTCAGAGCCTGGCCCCATTGCGCCTGCTCGTTAGCTCCTGAAAAGCGTCGGACTTGTTCGGACATTAGTGAAGAGATGGGGGACAAAAAGGGCAAATAAGAGAGTCACCAAAAAGAGGGGTCCCGGGCTGTGCTTCCCCGTGCGGCAGAGCAGGTGAGCACGCTCCCCACCTCCACTCGCCTGGAAAGAAAAGTTCAGGGGCTCTAGCTTTAGCTCCTCAAGGATGCACATGCCAAAGTGCTTTTGGTGGTGTTTTTGTTTAAAGGACTGGCCCTTCCAAGGTGAAAGCAGATGAATTTGTGGGCTGTTTGTGTATTGAAACACACACACAGGCGCACGCACACACACACACACGACAAAAAAACCTTTGCTATATGTCCAACCCCAATTTGATTTTAACTCTAAATTTTCCCAGTTGTTTATGAGGACCCAAATAAGTATAAATGCTATTCGAGGTCTCCTTTTATATTTTGGGAAAATCCACTCAATTAATTCAGGACATCCCTTCTTCTCAGATTTTAAGTAGACGTTAAAGTTATAAAAAGTGTGTACTCTCACATGCTTGCCTTCAAAAATATATGTACTCTTTCTGAACCTGCTGAATAAGTTCCTAACTGCATAGGTTATCCTAGTACAGGAAATTCAGGTCTTGCTTTTAAAATAATAATATGGGCCTGGGTGGCCCAGTTGGTTAAGCTTCCGACTCTTGATTTCTGCTCAGGTCATGATCTCAAGGTTGGTGAGATCATGAGATAAAGCCCTGCATTGGGCTCTCCACTGACAGCTAGGAGCCTGCTTGAGATTCTTTCTCTTTCTCCCTCTCTCTCTCTGTCTTTCTTTCTCTGCCCCTCCGGCCCATTCATGCTCTCTCTCTCAAAATATATATAAATAGGGGCGCCTGGGTGGCGCAGTCGGTTAAGCGTCCGACTTCAGCCAGGTCACGATCTCGCGGTCCGTGAGTTCGAGCCCCGCGTCAGGCTCTGGGCTGATGGCTCGGAGCCTGGAGCCTGTTTCCGATTCTGTGTCTTCCTCTCTCTCTGCCCCTCCCCCGTTCATGCTCTGTCTCTCTCTGTCCCAAAAATAAATAAAAAATGTTGAAAAAAAAAAATTAAAAAAAAAAAACAAAATATATATAAATAAAAACTTGTAAAAAATAAATAAAACAATAATGATTATTATATTTATAGTAATTATTACATATAATTATTATTGTTGCTATTTTTCATTTGATCGTGTGGTGCATCTACTGTTGATTTTCCCATTACCTAATTTAATCTTATATGTATTTGTTTCCACTGGAAATGAGACACAAATTATACCTTCTATCATAAACAATAGTCATCGGTTTTGCTAAAAAGCTTCTCTAGTCCTTGTTTTTCCCATGAAATACAACGGATGGTACCTTTGAAAAGTACATTATTCCAACTTGGGAGAAACTGTTTAATAATCTTGCTGTGCGGTATCCATCACAGCACAAGCTGTAGTTCTTAATTCTTTAGTACTAATGAAGTAATTGGCCAGTTCTTCAGAGTCACAGGATTTTATAGCTTCCATTAAGGATGCTAAATGGCATACGCCCTTCATTCTTTTAACCAAGTACTGCTTTGAGCGAGTGCGCACACACACACACACACACACACACACACACACGTATTTCTACGCTAAGGGAAATACCTGTGCACTGAACTTAAAACCAGAACTTTTACTAAACATTCCAACTCATGTTTCAAAGTAAAAATGACTGGGTGCAAAGCAATAAGTATCTTCTGTTTCTAAAATTCACAAGAGGCCTAAGTAGTCTTCCTGTTTACACTACAAGTTTATTGCCAGAAAGAACTTTGAACCACTGGAACATTTCCGCTTTGTGTGAACCATTTGAATCAAAGACTCTTTATAGAACCTAGCCAGATGAAGGGGTCTTATGATTTTCTGTATAAATTACCCTGCCTTTCATCATGATTTTCCCACTGATCTTTAAACTATAAACAAATGGAGGCCTAAATATAGACAATAGATAATGTCCACTACTTTCAACAGTTTCCTTTGTATTTCTGTTCAGGAGTAGGATTCAGAATGCTGTGTTCTATAGTTGGATTAACATTTTTAAAGGAAACATAATCGATTCTCATAAAAAAATTTTTTAAGGCTTAGGCCTAGTGTAAGGAATCCAAACACTTTAGGAAAGAGTAGTCTACTGAAAATGAAGAGTTTGTGCTCTGATTTTTTTTCAAAGACTCATATCCACAAATCTAGCCCTGCTGGATACACCGTGCTTCAATAAACTCCTTAAAGCATCATTTCCCAATGGAAAAGGGAAATACAGGAATATATTTGGTTTGTTTATGAGGCTGGAGAGGGCACCCAAGGACTCGTTTCAGATTGATCAAGCATTGGAAAACACTCCTTAAGAAAGCAGATTCTCCTGGTCAACTAATTTACAACGGAGGAAGCAAGAATACACAATGTGGAATGGACATTTGAATGGTGTTGGGAAAACTGGACAGCCACATGCAAAAGAATGAAACTAGATTGCTATCTTACACCATACACCACAATTAACCCTAAACGGATTAGACATGAATATAAGACCTGAAACCATAAAACTTTTCAAAGTAAACATAGGCAGTGAGTTCCTTGACATGGGTCTTACCAATGAATTTTTGGATCTAACTCTATAAGCAAGGATAACAAAACCAAAAGCAAACAAGTGGGACTACATCAAACTAAAAACCTTTTTCAGAGCAAAGAAAACCATCAACAAAATGAAAAGGCAACTTACTAAATGGGAGAAAATATTTGTAAGTCATATATCTACCAAGAGATTAGCATCTAATAGCCAAAACAAAACAATCCAATTAAAAATGGGCAGAGGACCTAAAGAAACATTTTCCCAAAGAAGACGTCCAGATGGCCAACACATGAAAAGGTGCTCAACATCACTCATTATCATGGCAATGCAAATCAAAACCATAGTGAGTTATCACCTCATACCTGTTATTAAGCATGGGTATTATCAAAGTAGACAAGAAACAACAGGTGTTGGAGAGGATTTGGAGAAAGAGACCCTTGTACACTGTTGGTGGAAATACAAAATGTTGCAGCCACTATGGAAAATAGTATGGAGGTTCCTCAAAAAAACCAGAAGTAGAATTACCATATGGTCCAGCTAATCCATTTCTGGATATTTATCCAATGAAAACAAAAATACTAATATGAAAAGATACATACACCCCTATGTTCACTGCAGTGTTATTTACAATAGCCAAGATATGGGAGCTACCCAAGTGTCCACCAAAGGATGAGTGAATAAAGAATATGTGATAGAGTTATAGACAGTTATAGATATATACTTGAATACTACTCTGCCATAAAAAATAATGAAATCTTGCCATTTGCAACAACATGAATGGCCCTTGAGGATATTATGCTAAGTGAAATAAGTCCAACAAAGAAAGAGAAATACTTTATCATTTCACTTGTATGTGGAATCTAAAAAACAAAACAAAGGGAAAGAACAAATCTCATAGATACAGAGGACAGACTGGAGGTTATCAGAAGGGGAGGTAGGTGGGAGTGGGTAAAATGGGTGAAGGGGGTCAAATGCGGTGATGGATGGTAACTAGAGTTACTGTGATGATCACTTTGTAATGCATACAAAACTCAAATTATTAGCTCGTACCCCTGAAACTAATATGTCATATATCAATTGTACCTCAATTTAAAAAAGGGAAGAATGCTCCAAAATATTTTTTAAAAGCAAGCAGATTCTCCACCTTAATTAAGATAGTGACTCTTCCCCACCATTAAACATAAAACTGTTGTGTATGCCTTAGCTTCATATACAGCATCGCCATTTATAAACTCCTTTCACTTACATTTTCCATTTAATTTGATGTTCATCCTTCCTAGAGAAGTAGTTTTAAAAAGTCACATCTGGGGCACCTGGGTGGCTCAGTCAGTTAAGCACCTGACTTCAGCCAGGTCATTATCTCAGGTTCATGAGTTGAGCCCTGCATCCAGCTCTGTGCTGACGGCTTAGAGCCTGGAGCCTGCTTTGGACCTTGTGTCTCCCTCTCTCTCTGCCCCTGCCCTGTTCACACTCTGTCTCTCTCTGTCCCTCAAAAGTTAATAAACATTAAAAATTTTTTTTTAATTTTTAAAAAATTCACGTCTGTCAAATTCAAATAAAAACTACAATCAGTCCTTGCTCCCCAAATTCTTTGCTTTTTGAACCTCAAACTCTTTCTTAATTTCTTTTCATCCATCTAAGTCTCCAGAAAGAAAACCTGTAACATCTGCATAAGTGTTCCCTGGAGCAGATCTCTTGCCTACTATCAGAAGTCTGATGAAATCTCTCCCTGGAGTCAGTCTTTACATAAATCTGGTGCCTCAGAGGAACTGTACATGTAACATTAAAGCAAGTTCTCTAATGAAATATAGTAGCTGCTGAATTCTTAACTAGGGCAAGCATTTCTGGATCCCTAACCTAGAAAATTACACACAAACACACACACACACACACACACACACGCTCAATCCCTGTAGTTTTAACCCTAGGTACAGATCTCCCTGAATGAGATCTGTCTATACCTCCCACTTTCTCATACTTTCCTTTTTAAAAGAGAGCAAAAATACTTTCTTGCAAGTTTGTGAACAAATAAGAGTGGAGATATTATACTTCATAGTTTTGCATAACTTTGCAAGTAAAACTAAATATTAAGGATAATATCAAATTGAGAAGAACCATCTGCTTTGTTCATATATAGACACATGGAAGACAATGCAATCCATCATCCTACGGTTCCATTTCATTATGAAACCATCCCTAAGGGATAAAGCACTCGATACTCAAAAAAAGAAAAGGTGGGGGAGGGGGGCGTGCAGTGGGGGGAGGTAGAAGGCAAGTAATAAAATTAATGCAATGTTTAGTAGAATTTGTTCCAGAAAGATACTCATGAGTTATGAGTGGGATGGCTACTTTTTGATGCTACCATTTCCAAGAAAGCAAGAAAAGGGAAAGAAAGCAGTGTCTTTTGGTGCCTTTGGCAGATTACGCTCTCTTTCCTACGTGGCTCTAAGTGGTTTTGCATTCTCCATCATGCATTGCAGAAACCTATCTTCTGCTAAGGAAAGACCCTATAAGTCAATGCCTCCTATAATTCCCAGCCTCTGTGTCTTCAGCATCATTAGCTCTCTGCACACTTTACTTAAGTTGGGATTCTTTTTCAGATACTAAGTGAAGACTATATTTTAAGATTAGTGTGCCCTTGCCTACATGTTTTTGTAGACCACAGTATTGCTCTTATAGGTCTAATAAGAGCAATATTTTCTCACTAATGATTCTATTGTGGTCTACTGCAGCCTGTAAAAATTTTCCTAAATACCTCTTTCCACCTTGTACCCATACCTTTACCTTCCAAATTATTTCCAAACCTTTGCTTTCCAGATCTATATAAGCAAAGGTGAATTAACATTTGTTGAGAACCTGTTAAGGACCAGGATCTCTTCATTAGCTTCATGTAATTTTTTTCAGTGCCACACTAGGACGTATCATCCCACTTTCACATATATAAAAATTCTTTTTTTTTTAGTTTATTTATTTTGAGAGAGAGAGAGAGAGAGAGAGAACATGAGCAAGGGAGGGGGAAAGAGAGACAGATCCCAAGCAGGCTGCGCACTGCCAGGGTGAAGCCCAATGCGGGGGCCAAACTCATGAACCGTGAGATCATGACCTGAGCCAAAACCAAAAACTGGACAGTTCACCAACTGAGCCACCCAGGTACTCCCAGATATGAAAATTCTTGCACAGAGACTTTAAATGTCTTCCCCAGGGTCATGGAGCTGATAAATATTAGTCATAATTCCAGCCCTGAATCCTAAGCCTGCGCTTTCTCTACTGAAACACGTTTCCTGACTGATTCTTGTAAGTGTCCTCAAATGTCCTAAAAACACAGAGAAAAACAAATCTGATGCATTAAAATCACAATGTGAGTGGTTTATTGCATTACAAATAAATACTGCATACACAATTAACATGTTGGAATTATTCCCTGGCACAAAGTGTCATGGAAAACCACTGATGGGTGCAGCATCTCCACATTCTAGAAGCTGCTCTGCTAATAACTAGCCACAAGCAAGTTTGCTTAACCTCCCTGGGATCAGACCCCTCACCTCTCGATTAAACTCTCCAGGCTATGATCAATCCCCAGTATTTTATGTTTCTACTTGTGTAGTTACTCATTTTCACTCCAGACATACCCTGTGCCTAGAAAAATTTCTCCTTGCACATCATAAGGCCATCTTCTATTCTTCCTCCCCACTGTATCCTTTCTGAGAATGCAATTCCTCAGCAAATCCTTTCTGTAACTGCCTAAGATCTTCTCCTTATACAAAGCTGCCGTGAACATGGTCCACAGGATTAAATGGATAAAAAAAAAATTTCATCTCAATTGTATTTGGTTAGATGTTCACCGTCTCCCTGTCTTTTCATAACCTAATTCCTCTGTCTGCTTTATTATATTATAGAAAGGAATCATATCTTCCTGTCTGCAACTTATTAAGCTTGACAGCTAGCAATAATAAGTATGAATTATCAGTAAGAGTATCTTGATATAACCTTGTTAATGTTAACAGACATTTACTTAAATATGCCCAATTTGTCATGATTATGCAATCTGTTATTTAATCAGTATCTTAAAACAAAGACTCTATTCTTTTAAAATCCAATTTTTATATAAATATCAGAATTCTTAAAAGTATTAGCATTAAGAATGAAATGTTGTACCCTTGTCACAAGATATAAAGTAAATAGTTGCAAAATATCACTATCAATGGTTAAATGGCAATGTACTTAGATCCCTTAAAATAATTAATAGGAACAAACTGTTTAAGAAATTAAGAAAGCACAATTTATACTCATGCTATTATCATTTCTGAAAAACATTTCAAGGTTGATTTTGCAATGAGTGACCTCAGCAATGAACAGATCACTTCAAGCATAAAAAACAGTGGTAAAATAATTCTAAAACACTTCCCCACCAAAAGATTTGAAACCTTTCAAATAAAACATATGTTTACTCATTCCCGACAGTTCGCCTTAGAGTGACTGCATTAATTCCTCTTTTTGGTGGACCAAAATCAATGGGCATCCATACCACCACCATGAACTAGAAAACGTTCCATTTCTCTAACTCACAGTAAGTCTTATCAGGGCCAAATACAGAGAAATCCTTGTTGCCAAACAAGAACCATGTAACTGTGTACGCACACGTCCTCTGTCCTAAGACCCCACAAGTGACTCTGTCTCCGTCCAGGTTATACACACGTAAACTGGACCTATCCTTGCTCGATCCAAAAGCCTTTGCACTTTGATCTCAAGGAACAGAAGTCCCAAATTTTCTTGGTTTTTAGCTTTTCTAAGCAATTTTAATAGCACCCTAGACCAAAAGAAATACGCAACAATTCAATTTGTAAGGTAGCTGCACCCAAACAATTTAATAAGCATTCACATCTTAACAATCTGGTAGCACTTAAAAACATGTGTAACATGAACAAAAAAAGTTTCTTAAGTAATTTTAATTATTTAATTCATTTTTAAACGAACTAATAATGAGGTTGAGCACCGCACACCTTCTCAAACCCAGTGAGGAGACAATGGTGCCACCCTCATACCCTGTTCCACACTGATTTTCCTGTGCTTTTCACTTTTTTATCACAGCAACGTCCCAAAAACCCAGCCTCACAAATGTATGAAGTGATCGAAATGATGTAGCACAATCCAATATTAAAACTGTAAACTACTTAAAGCTAACAGTCTGGTCAGTTTTTAACAGATGTTAAGTATAGGCATTTTTCCCTTGGGCTTTTAAACTCTCTCTCTGCACCCCTGTGCATTCATGACAGCATCCCAGGAATCTGTTGCTGTGCAACTTGGGAACTATGACCATGGTTGCTCAGCCCTTCCAAAGTTCTCAAAAAAGCTTGCCCATTATCTTGATTACAGACTCTGAGTAAATAGACATTAAGAGCTTACAAGTGTAAAATGAAAATTATGAAAGACAGATACCATATGTTTTCACTCTTATGTGGATCCTGAGAAACTTAGAAGACCTTGGGGAGGGGAAGGAAAAAAAAAAAGTTGGAGAGGGAGGGAGCCAAACCATAAGAGACTCTTAAAAACTGAGAATAAACTGAGGATTGATGAGGGGAAGAGAGGGAAAAGTGGGCAATGGGCACTGAGGAGGGCACCTGTTGGAAGGAGCACTGGGTGTTGTATGGAAACCAATTTGACAATAAATTTCATATTAAAAAAAAGAAAGTTATGCATTTTAATGCCATTTTCTAATGTAATAAATTTGTGTACAGAATATTACCTTAAGTATGATTAACAGTGCATTATTCTATGATTTAAAAATGTTTCATAGTTTAACTCATTAATTGTCTATCAACTAAAGCTTTGAATGCCTAGTAAGAAATTAAATAATTTGGAAAGACACATAAAATATTTGCTTTTAATATTTCTTATACATATAATCTTTTTTACCAAAGATTGTGTATGCCAATAGTGTAGCAGAACAGTATTACCTTATGAAATACTTGTTAAAGATTTTTGTATGTTTTTCTTGTAAAAACTGACCCTGAAATCTTGGTAAGTATTCTTTGTTGATAAGGCCAGGAAAGGCACAGGTAGGGCTCATTATTCCCTATAACATCTACTGCCACGCAGGGGAAAGAAAGAACTTTATGGCATTTGTTGATAGAGAAACAAAGGCGTTCAGAGATTGAAAGACCTGTCCATGGTTCAACGGCACATAGTTAATCACAGGTAGAGTTCTTATCACTGCAAAATCTCATTTCATAGTTCTATAGTAGAATACTGTTTCTAAGAAAGACTCCCTTGGGAAAGGAAAAAAAGTTTAGCTCATTATTTGTAAAGGATATTATTTGGTTGTTTTCTCAGATAGTAAGAATAGACTTGCATTAATCCCCTTACACATGACCATTATGGAGAAGTTAATTCATCCATGTCCATTCATCTTAATGCATATTTTAAAAGTATATTATTAAGCCAAGAACAGTGGACATTATAAAGACAAAATATGGTCTCCACTTTTGGAGAATTTACACCCCAAAAAGCATAAGAAAAACTTAAATAATATCAATACCTAAATGGCCCTACAAAATATACCAGATTAGCTGTCCAATGGAAAATAAGTTGCAATATTTTAGAAAATAAAGAAAGATAAACTCTGTTTCCATATGAAGGGAATGAGACCCAAATGGGCCTTTGAAGAATGGGTAATATTTGAAAAGATGTAAATGAATAAATTGGACATGGAAGAGAGGGTATTTTGTGTTCAGAAATACAGTGCACGCAATCCAAACAGGGTCAAAGAATAAATACTGAGGGATTGTGGGAAGTTTAATAAGAAAACAAAGACCAGATTGGGATAGGCCTTACTATCCCAATTGTTCTGGCAAGCATTGAAAAAAAAATTATTCTAATTGTTTTACCTGGCAGGTGACATCAAGACTGTATTAGACATGTGAAAAAAAGCTACCCGTTCATCTCTACAACCCATTATTTCCAAGAACATAAATCAGCAAAACTGCCTCAGTTGTCCAAGAAATTGGCTGCATATGATTAAAACTACAGTATGCTGCCTCTTCATGATGTTCCCTCCTCCACATGCACACACACACACACACACACACACAACGACTTTCTTTAATCTCATTCAAATTTGGGGCATACTTGCTATGTATTATCTGCCTATGATATTATCCAAGAATATAATCCAAATCCATAAAGGACATCAACTTTCCATTTCAGCTTTCTTAGTGTCTAAAATGACCAATTTGCAAAGCACATCGGTCATAATAAAGCAGTAGGAAGAAGAGTTACCTTCTACAGAAGCCACTTGTTTAAAATATGGAACCCCCCCAAAGACCCAGTAATTACCACTTGTGTGTTAGGATCAGTGGTATGTCTTGTACTTAACAGACAGACACAAAAATCCTTCCTTTGGTGTCCTAAGACAGTCATGCAGTTGACTCAGTGAAAAGGATCCTAAACCACATTGGTCAAGAAAATCATCTCACCTTGACTCATACCAAATACACTGTACCCTTACATTCAATCTAATACAGCTCCCTTTCCTGTGAAAGAAAGACTGTGAGATTGCTCCCTTTGGTATCTCAGCTGAAAGTGGATGTTCATCCACACAAACTGAAAGGATTGGCTTCCAGGCATTTCTTGTCAGTTAGTGAGCCAGTGCAGATTATACTTTGGAAGCACCATCAGCCAGGACCTGGAGATTCTAGAGGCAGGGAGGAGGAGAGAGAGATAGGAAGATGGCTGTGTGAATACTGATCATTGTCATGGTGACTATAGGATAACTGGGGGAGAGGAGGAGGATATCATGGGATCAATATATACAATTCTACAACAAATATTGGCCAAATAGGAGTGAAGATGGACCAAACAGGAGCAAACAGGTATCTGAAATTACCAGACTTTTCTTTTTGAGAGAGAGAGAGAGAGAGAGAGAGAGGAAGAGACAGAGAGAGAAGGATAGAGAGAATCTCAAGCAGGCTCCACATTCAGCACAGAGCCTGATGTGAGGCTGGATCCCATGACCATGAGATCATGACCTGAGCCGAAATCAAGATTCAGATGCTCAAGAGACTGAGCCACCCATTAATGAGCAAATGGGATCTTTACTCAGAGACAGCAAAATTGAGAGTGTTCACTACTTTGACAAGAAAACAAGAGTCATCTCCCAAATTTCCCATAAACACTGTCCATTTTATAAGGCAGTAACCACCATTTGTAACTTTGTTCAGAAGTGCCTCAAAGATTTGATTAAAGTTTAAATGTAAATGTCCCATCCAAATATCATACTTAATTGCTTCTAAAGTGTTCTTTTCACAGGATAACTAAAGTATTTGCAAAACCAAAATAGCATTAAAGCTACTAAAGGAAAATGTTCAACTTGTTCTCTATCTGTAGCTCTCAACTGCTCCTTCATTTGTCTTAGTTTATATGGTGGTTGTTTCTTTAGGAGGTTATGTAATGAACCATAATAAAATTAATTGTTTCCAGACTGATGAGGTCATAGATTCTCAGTGTCCTTGATTTCCAGTTATCTTAGCAGAATTTCTTCCTCAGTTGTTCCTGCTCTATTTGGTGTCCTATTTCGAAAATGAACACCTTTGCTCTTTGCTGTTTGCTTTCTGTTGGTAGTTTTCCATTAGCAAAAAAAAAAAAAAAAAGTTTTCTTATTATACAAATGACATAATTTCTGTGCAATCTGGCCAGATTTAAAGGGAATTCAATATTAATCACTAAAAAAGTGTCAATTTATAAAATAGATCATAATAGTCTTCATACACTTGGGAATTAAGTAAGCGTCAGCACTGGCAAAGTCAGACTGTCACTCAAATTCACTGGCATACAGCAATCAGTGACACGCTGGTATTCTACTGTGGTGAGTTCCAATGTTCTGAGGTAAAGCTATACATTTTTTTCACAAAGAAAAATAATCTTTTTTTCCAAGGTATTTGCTACCCAGTTTCTAAGCTACAAGAGACATATTCCTGTTACGTAAATTGATAACTGAGAACAAATTATAGATGCATTCATGCTTGAATGGATACCAACACAAACAGAAAAAGAATTCATTTCCACCATTAGTTAGTTCTGAGGAATTTAAATTATGTGAATAAAGATTTTTTACATTTGCTCTACATTATACTTGCAGCTTACTTAAACCAGGAAAAAAGTAGAAAATGCTTTCTAAAGGGTAATGAAAGCATTGTTCTATTTAACATTAATTTCATGATTTATTTTATTTTTATTATTTTGTATAAAGCAATTCCTTACAAAAACAGGAATCCATATCAAGGATAGAATTAAGTTGTCTTTTCTCCAGCATGGTAATTACCTCTATTATGATTATTACTTAAAGACTTAGAGATAATGGCTTCATGCAGAAAACACAAAGAATGTTTCTGGTTTTATTGAGAAAAAATAATAAAACCAACATATATTTGCTAATTCATTCCTTAATCTGCAAGCATTTATTGAGTAATACTTTGTGTCATGCACTGTACTTGGTGTTGTAAACAAAAAGGAGTATAAAACAGTCTTTTTATTTAAAGACCCAGCAATACAGTTTTTTTTTTTAAATCCCCTTGGAAAAAACAGACACACAAACTGATAAACATTTTTTTTAATGTGTATTTATTTTTGAGAGACAGAGAGAGACAGAGAATGAGCAGGGGAGGGGTAGAAAAAGACAGGGAGACACAGAATCCAAAGCAGGCTCCAGGCTCTGAGCTGTCAGCACAGAGCCCGACGTGGGGCTCAAACTCACCAACTCTGAGATCATGACTTGAGCTGAAGACAGACACTTAACCGACTGAGCCACCCAGATGCCCTATGATAAACATCTTTTAATGGTAGGTTTAATAATGGAGATCACACAGGATTTACAAAGAGGTACCTAATACAACTTAGGAGAAAAAGAAGGTCTAAAGACCTTCTTGGAGATAAAGATGTCTAAACTGAGTTTCACAGTGGACATCACAGTTAAATCCCAACTCCCTCACTAGGTAACCATACACGGGCCCTCATCTCCCTATGCTTCAATTTCTTTATCTGTAAAGTTGGCATAATAGTGCTTACAAGAATTATACACTATCACACCATTTTGCAAATGAGGGAAATGATAATTGAAAATAAAGATAAATTAAAGGAGAAATATTAGACAAGTGTAGAGAATCTAAGTTAGGAGGACACAGTGGCTGATTTAATACAGGAACTGAGAGAGAGCTGAGATTTAAGAATGACCCCATGTTTCAGTTTTGGAGACTGTCAACTGATATAAAGAACACAGGAAAAGGACACGGTCTGGTGAAGATGATAAGGTCTCTTTCTTATAATTGAATTTGAAATAGATTCAGATGAAAATGTCTAGCAAGCAGTGAGATGTATGGACCTTGAATGCAGGAAAAGGAACTGGATAGGACATGTGGATAACAGAAATTATTAGCATTTGGGTTTTAATCAAAACCATAAGAATAAAGGAGACTTAGGGTGCCTGGGTGGTTAAGCCTTGTCTCTTGATTTTGGCTCAGGCCATGATCTAACTCTTGGTGAGACTGAGCGCTGCGTCAGGCTCTGCACTGACAGCATTCAACCTGCTTGGAATTCTCTGTTCCCCTCTCTCTCCATCTTTCTCTCTTTTTCTCTAAGAAAAGAAAAGAAAAGAAAAGAAAGAAAAGAAAAGAAACAAAAACAAACAAATAAAACATAAAAAAAAAAAGAGTAAGAGAGACTGATAAAAGTGTGATAGGCTGAATAATGCCCTCCTCAAGGACCTCCATAGCCTAATCACTGGAATTTATGACTATGTTACTTTAAATGGCAAAAGATAATTTACCAATGTGATTAAGATAAGGAATTTGAGACAGGGGAGATTATTCTAGATTATCTGGGTAAATGCAATGTAATCACGGGGTCCTTGTAAGAATGCAGGAGGAATCAGAGCTAGGAAAGAAAGCCAAGTGATGACAGGAACACAGATTTGAGTGATATACTTTGAAAATGGACAAAGAGGCTGCAAGCTGAAGAATACAGAAGAGTACAGGTAGCGGCTGGAAGATGGAAGAGACAAGAGAATATATATTCCCCTAAAAACCCCCAGAAGGAACAAGCCCTCATGATACCTAGGCTTTAGTCCAGCGAAACTGATTTTGGACTTCTGACCTCCAGAACTTCAAGAGAATGAATTTGTGCTGTTTTAAGGCACTAAATTTGTAGTTAATTTATTACATCAGCAATAGCAAACCGACACACAGAGAGACTATCATAAAAATAGAAACAAAAATATTTGAGCAACACCAAATTCTAAGAACAACTCTCAGAGGAGAAAGAGGAAAATCGATCAGAAAAGGACCAGAAAGAATTAGGAGAATGTCAAGTCAAAGAATTTTAGGAATGGAGGGTGATGTAGTCAAACATGACAGAGGGGTCTACTAATAACTTTTTTATATGGACAAATGTATATCGCCCAACTACTCTGGCAAGTGATACTCAACAAACAAAGGTCCTGGGTATCCAGTGAGAGACCACAGGATGGCAGAGGAGACTGGACATGTGCAGGATAAGAATCTGTGAAGAAAGAGAAAAAACAAAAAACAAGAACAAAGCCCTACAGTATAGAGGAATGCATAGAAAAAAAATTAACCAGCAACAACAACAAAAAATAACTGATAGGAAATAAGAACCAACCCTCCTCCCCCAGATACCCAAAATTAATGATGAAAGGAGAGGAAGAAATAAACGCATGTCTCAAAGACCTCAACATTAGTAAACACCACAGGAGGAAAACAGGCAATGCTAGAGGAAGATCGGGGAACTATAATCTGGTTTAACCAGCTAGATTGGCAGTTGGTGGAAACTGGAAAATAGTTTGGAGTATGTAAGTCAGGCTTCCGTTATAGCTTTATTCTATGAGATTTTTTTAGTGGTGAAAATATTAGGACTTACTAGATAAAGAAAAAATAGTCCATTACGGAAGCATTAAAAAAAAAAGATAAAAGATGGCAAATAATATAGGAATAGCCTAAACATTCGTGGAAGAAGTACTTGTGGTAGGGGTAGTTTTCAGATTAAAATACTGAAGGAGAATGAGAAATTAAAAGTAATAAATTCTGGGGTACCGGGGTGGCCCAGTCCGTTGAGCGTCTGACATCAGCTCAGGTCATGATCTCACAGTTCCTGAGTTCAAGCCCCACATCGGATTCCGTGCTGTCAGTGCAGAGCTGGCTTCAGATCCTCTGCTCCCCTCTGTCTGTCTCCCCTGCTCACGCGCTCTCTCTCAAAATAAATAATAAAACAAAAAGTTTTAAAGTAATACATTCTATTTTGAAAAGGTAAACATCAAAATATAATTCAGTCATTTGAAAAATTAGTCCGATGCTCTGTCAATGATTTGCCAAATCCATAGAACCCATGTCCATCGAAAGAAATACTACAGGAGGATTGGACACAGCATATATATTTCCCATCCATCTCAAGACTTTCATAACATTGGCATTTCCCATGGTAATTCAAGCCAAGGTATTTCCCAAGCCATTGTGAAACATTCTGCTTCTGTGAAGAAAAAGTCCATATTACAACTTAAATTTCACAGAGAATTTTAAGTAGGTGAGTCAGTCCTCAAATTCATATCTAGCCATTCTACTAAAATCTCTTGAAAATATAAAGGGTACATATCTACTATATAACACAGTACTAAACAAAAGAATAGAGACAGAGAAAATAATAAGCATTTTGATACAAATATGACTGGCATAATGAATTTATTTAAAATCAAAATGTATGAATAACCTCACTGAAGGTAGTAGGGGTAAAAGGGGTTTACCTAAGTGACAGTAAAATGGTGTTTTCACTGAAAATAAGACTAGAGACAAAAAGAACTGTGCATAAACACAGTATGCAAGTTAGTAAATTTGTTTCCCATAGGAGTATCAGTTAACATTCTGAAATTATTTTACATGTCCACTAGGATTGAAAACATTAAGTGCATAAATGATAGATAAATAGGATCTAGGTTTCTTACTATCAGAAAAAGAAATTACAAACAGCAAGGGGAAGAGTCTAAGCCAAACTCTGTGGTACTTGATTAGAGTCAACAACGTCAAGTATGAACTCATGTTTTGGATGGTCGGATGGATGGACAGATAGATGATAGACTGATAGATCGATGGAGATAGAAAGATAGATAGATAGACAGACTGATTATGGATAGGTGTTTATACATATTTTAGTGTATGTACACATATTTCCTAGCTCTGTTCTCAGAGAGAGCCTGGAGGTAATGACACCCCAGTATCAATAAGCACACTCACTGCTCTGATCTTGGTGTTCTATACACAATTTTCCAATAAAGGAGCTAGGGATCCTTGGAGAAAGGGCTAATTCTAGGGCTGGCACAGGGAAAAAACGAGACAACTCTAGAGCATCTTCCAGTGCCAAAAAATAAAGAAACACTGAAAAGGAAGGAAATAAATAAATAGTGGGTATGTATGGCAAAAGAACACTGGAGTCAACCTAAAATAGCTTCCAGTGGTCAACACTAGATGAATTTGAAGAAAAATGTATTATTAGACCAGTGGTCAACACTAGATGAATTTGAAGAAAAATGTATTATTAGACCAGTGGTCAACACTAGATGAATTTGAAGAAAAATGTATTATTAGACCAGTGGTCAACACTAGATGAATTTGAAGAAAAATGTATTATTAGACCAGTGGTCAACACTAGATGAATTTGAAGAAAAATGTATTATTAGACCAGTGGTCAACACTAGATGAATTTGAAGAAAAATGTATTATTAGACCAGTGGTCAACACTAGATGAATTTGAAGAAAAATGTATTATTAGACCAGTGGTCAACACTAGATGAATTTGAAGAAAAATGTATTATTAGACCAGTGGTCAACACTAGATGAATTTGAAGAAAAATGTATTATTAGACCAGTGGTCAACACTAGATGAATTTGAAGAAAAATGTATTATTAGACCAGTGGTCAACACTAGATGAATTTGAAGAAAAATGTATTATTAGACCAGTGGTCAACACTAGATGAATTTGAAGAAAAATGTATTATTAGACCAGTGGTCAACACTAGATGAATTTGAAGAAAAATGTATTATTAGACCAGTGGTCAACACTAGATGAATTTGAAGAAAAATGTATTATTAGACCAGTGGTCAACACTAGATGAATTTGAAGAAAAATGTATTATTAGACCAGTGGTCAACACTAGATGAATTTGAAGAAAAATGTATTATTAGACCAGTGGTCAACACTAGATGAATTTGAAGAAAAATGTATTATTAGACCAGTGGTCAACACTAGATGAATTTGAAGAAAAATGTATTATTAGACCAGTGGTCAACACTAGATGAATTTGAAGAAAAATGTATTATTAGACCAGTGGTCAACACTAGATGAATTTGAAGAAAAATGTATTATTAGACCAGTGGTCAACACTAGATGAATTTGAAGAAAAATGTATTATTAGACCAGTGGTCAACACTAGATGAATTTGAAGAAAAATGTATTATTAGACCAGTGGTCAACACTAGATGAATTTGAAGAAAAATGTATTATTAGACCAGTGGTCAACACTAGATGAATTTGAAGAAAAATGTATTATTAGACCAGTGGTCAACACTAGATGAATTTGAAGAAAAATGTATTATTAGACCAGTGGTCAACACTAGATGAATTTGAAGAAAAATGTATTATTAGACCAGTGGTCAACACTAGATGAATTTGAAGAAAAATGTATTATTAGACCAGTGGTCAACACTAGATGAATTTGAAGAAAAATGTATTATTAGACCAGTGGTCAACACTAGATGAATTTGAAGAAAAATGTATTATTAGACCAGTGGTCAACACTAGATGAATTTGAAGAAAAATGTATTATTAGACCAGTGGTCAACACTAGATGAATTTGAAGAAAAATGTATTATTAGACCAGTGGTCAACACTAGATGAATTTGAAGAAAAATGTATTATTAGACCAGTGGTCAACACTAGATGAATTTGAAGAAAAATGTATTATTAGACCAGTGGTCAACACTAGATGAATTTGAAGAAAAATGTATTATTAGACCAGTGGTCAACACTAGATGAATTTGAAGAAAAATGTATTATTAGACCAGTGGTCAACACTAGATGAATTTGAAGAAAAATGTATTATTAGACCAGTGGTCAACACTAGATGAATTTGAAGAAAAATGTATTATTAGACCAGTGGTCAACACTAGATGAATTTGAAGAAAAATGTATTATTAGACCAGTGGTCAACACTAGATGAATTTGAAGAAAAATGTATTATTAGACCAGTGGTCAACACTAGATGAATTTGAAGAAAAATGTATTATTAGACCAGTGGTCAACACTAGATGAATTTGAAGAAAAATGTATTATTAGACCAGTGGTCAACACTAGATGAATTTGAAGAAAAATGTATTATTAGACCAGTGGTCAACACTAGATGAATTTGAAGAAAAATGTATTATTAGACCAGTGGTCAACACTAGATGAATTTGAAGAAAAATGTATTATTAGACCAGTGGTCAACACTAGATGAATTTGAAGAAAAATGTATTATTAGACCAGTGGTCAACACTAGATGAATTTGAAGAAAAATGTATTATTAGACCAGTGGTCAACACTAGATGAATTTGAAGAAAAATGTATTATTAGACCAGTGGTCAACACTAGATGAATTTGAAGAAAAATGTATTATTAGACCAGTGGTCAACACTAGATGAATTTGAAGAAAAATGTATTATTAGACCAGTGGTCAACACTAGATGAATTTGAAGAAAAATGTATTATTAGACCAGTGGTCAACACTAGATGAATTTGAAGAAAAATGTATTATTAGACCAGTGGTCAACACTAGATGAATTTGAAGAAAAATGTATTATTAGACCAGTGGTCAACACTAGATGAATTTGAAGAAAAATGTATTATTAGACCAGTGGTCAACACTAGATGAATTTGAAGAAAAATGTATTATTAGACCAGTGGTCAACACTAGATGAATTTGAAGAAAAATGTATTATTAGACCAGTGGTCAACACTAGATGAATTTGAAGAAAAATGTATTATTAGACCAGTGGTCAACACTAGATGAATTTGAAGAAAAATGTATTATTAGACCAGTGGTCAACACTAGATGAATTTGAAGAAAAATGTATTATTAGACCAGTGGTCAACACTAGATGAATTTGAAGAAAAATGTATTATTAGACCAGTGGTCAACACTAGATGAATTTGAAGAAAAATGTATTATTAGACCAGTGGTCAACACTAGATGAATTTGAAGAAAAATGTATTATTAGACCAGTGGTCAACACTAGATGAATTTGAAGAAAAATGTATTATTAGACCAGTGGTCAACACTAGATGAATTTGAAGAAAAATGTATTATTAGACCAGTGGTCAACACTAGATGAATTTGAAGAAAAATGTATTATTAGACCAGTGGTCAACACTAGATGAATTTGAAGAAAAATGTATTATTAGACCAGTGGTCAACACTAGATGAATTTGAAGAAAAATGTATTATTAGACCAGTGGTCAACACTAGATGAATTTGAAGAAAAATGTATTATTAGACCAGTGGTCAACACTAGATGAATTTGAAGAAAAATGTATTATTAGACCAGTGGTCAACACTAGATGAATTTGAAGAAAAATGTATTATTAGACCAGTGGTCAACACTAGATGAATTTGAAGAAAAATGTATTATTAGACCAGTGGTCAACACTAGATGAATTTGAAGAAAAATGTATTATTAGACCAGTGGTCAACACTAGATGAATTTGAAGAAAAATGTATTATTAGACCAGTGGTCAACACTAGATGAATTTGAAGAAAAATGTATTATTAGACCAGTGGTCAACACTAGATGAATTTGAAGAAAAATGTATTATTAGACCAGTGGTCAACACTAGATGAATTTGAAGAAAAATGTATTATTAGACCAGTGGTCAACACTAGATGAATTTGAAGAAAAATGTATTATTAGACCAGTGGTCAACACTAGATGAATTTGAAGAAAAATGTATTATTAGACCAGTGGTCAACACTAGATGAATTTGAAGAAAAATGTATTATTAGACCAGTGGTCAACACTAGATGAATTTGAAGAAAAATGTATTATTAGACCAGTGGTCAACACTAGATGAATTTGAAGAAAAATGTATTATTAGACCAGTGGTCAACACTAGATGAATTTGAAGAAAAATGTATTATTAGACCAGTGGTCAACACTAGATGAATTTGAAGAAAAATGTATTATTAGACCAGTGGTCAACACTAGATGAATTTGAAGAAAAATGTATTATTAGACCAGTGGTCAACACTAGATGAATTTGAAGAAAAATGTATTATTAGACCAGTGGTCAACACTAGATGAATTTGAAGAAAAATGTATTATTAGACCAGTGGTCAACACTAGATGAATTTGAAGAAAAATGTATTATTAGACCAGTGGTCAACACTAGATGAATTTGAAGAAAAATGTATTATTAGACCAGTGGTCAACACTAGATGAATTTGAAGAAAAATGTATTATTAGACCAGTGGTCAACACTAGATGAATTTGAAGAAAAATGTATTATTAGACCAGTGGTCAACACTAGATGAATTTGAAGAAAAATGTATTATTAGACCAGTGGTCAACACTAGATGAATTTGAAGAAAAATGTATTATTAGACCAGTGGTCAACACTAGATGAATTTGAAGAAAAATGTATTATTAGACCAGTGGTCAACACTAGATGAATTTGAAGAAAAATGTATTATTAGACCAGTGGTCAACACTAGATGAATTTGAAGAAAAATGTATTATTAGACCAGTGGTCAACACTAGATGAATTTGAAGAAAAATGTATTATTAGACCAGTGGTCAACACTAGATGAATTTGAAGAAAAATGTATTATTAGACCAGTGGTCAACACTAGATGAATTTGAAGAAAAATGTATTATTAGACCAGTGGTCAACACTAGATGAATTTGAAGAAAAATGTATTATTAGACCAGTGGTCAACACTAGATGAATTTGAAGAAAAATGTATTATTAGACCAGTGGTCAACACTAGATGAATTTGAAGAAAAATGTATTATTAGACCAGTGGTCAACACTAGATGAATTTGAAGAAAAATGTATTATTAGACCAGTGGTCAACACTAGATGAATTTGAAGAAAAATGTATTATTAGACCAGTGGTCAACACTAGATGAATTTGAAGAAAAATGTATTATTAGACCAGTGGTCAACACTAGATGAATTTGAAGAAAAATGTATTATTAGACCAGTGGTCAACACTAGATGAATTTGAAGAAAAATGTATTATTAGACCAGTGGTCAACACTAGATGAATTTGAAGAAAAATGTATTATTAGACCAGTGGTCAACACTAGATGAATTTGAAGAAAAATGTATTATTAGACCAGTGGTCAACACTAGATGAATTTGAAGAAAAATGTATTATTAGACCAGTGGTCAACACTAGATGAATTTGAAGAAAAATGTATTATTAGACCAGTGGTCAACACTAGATGAATTTGAAGAAAAATGTATTATTAGACCAGTGGTCAACACTAGATGAATTTGAAGAAAAATGTATTATTAGACCAGTGGTCAACACTAGATGAATTTGAAGAAAAATGTATTATTAGACCAGTGGTCAACACTAGATGAATTTGAAGAAAAATGTATTATTAGACCAGTGGTCAACACTAGATGAATTTGAAGAAAAATGTATTATTAGACCAGTGGTCAACACTAGATGAATTTGAAGAAAAATGTATTATTAGACCAGTGGTCAACACTAGATGAATTTGAAGAAAAATGTATTATTAGACCAGTGGTCAACACTAGATGAATTTGAAGAAAAATGTATTATTAGACCAGTGGTCAACACTAGATGAATTTGAAGAAAAATGTATTATTAGACCAGTGGTCAACACTAGATGAATTTGAAGAAAAATGTATTATTAGACCAGTGGTCAACACTAGATGAATTTGAAGAAAAATGTATTATTAGACCAGTGGTCAACACTAGATGAATTTGAAGAAAAATGTATTATTAGACCAGTGGTCAACACTAGATGAATTTGAAGAAAAATGTATTATTAGACCAGTGGTCAACACTAGATGAATTTGAAGAAAAATGTATTATTAGACCAGTGGTCAACACTAGATGAATTTGAAGAAAAATGTATTATTAGACCAGTGGTCAACACTAGATGAATTTGAAGAAAAATGTATTATTAGACCAGTGGTCAACACTAGATGAATTTGAAGAAAAATGTATTATTAGACCAGTGGTCAACACTAGATGAATTTGAAGAAAAATGTATTATTAGACCAGTGGTCAACACTAGATGAATTTGAAGAAAAATGTATTATTAGACCAGTGGTCAACACTAGATGAATTTGAAGAAAAATGTATTATTAGACCAGTGGTCAACACTAGATGAATTTGAAGAAAAATGTATTATTAGACCAGTGGTCAACACTAGATGAATTTGAAGAAAAATGTATTATTAGACCAGTGGTCAACACTAGATGAATTTGAAGAAAAATGTATTATTAGACCAGTGGTCAACACTAGATGAATTTGAAGAAAAATGTATTATTAGACCAGTGGTCAACACTAGATGAATTTGAAGAAAAATGTATTATTAGACCAGTGGTCAACACTAGATGAATTTGAAGAAAAATGTATTATTAGACCAGTGGTCAACACTAGATGAATTTGAAGAAAAATGTATTATTAGACCAGTGGTCAACACTAGATGAATTTGAAGAAAAATGTATTATTAGACCAGTGGTCAACACTAGATGAATTTGAAGAAAAATGTATTATTAGACCAGTGGTCAACACTAGATGAATTTGAAGAAAAATGTATTATTAGACCAGTGGTCAACACTAGATGAATTTGAAGAAAAATGTATTATTAGACCAGTGGTCAACACTAGATGAATTTGAAGAAAAATGTATTATTAGACCAGTGGTCAACACTAGATGAATTTGAAGAAAAAATGTATTATTAGACCAGTGGTCAACACTAGATGAATTTGAAGAAAAATGTATTATTAGACCAGTGGTCAACACTAGATGAATTTGAAGAAAAATGTATTATTAGACCAGTGGTCAACACTAGATGAATTTGAAGAAAAATGTATTATTAGACCAGTGGTCAACACTAGATGAATTTGAAGAAAAATGTATTATTAGACCAGTGGTCAACACTAGATGAATTTGAAGAAAAATGTATTATTAGACCAGTGGTCAACACTAGATGAATTTGAAGAAAAATGTATTATTAGACCAGTGGTCAACACTAGATGAATTTGAAGAAAAATGTATTATTAGACCAGTGGTCAACACTAGATGAATTTGAAGAAAAATGTATTATTAGACCAGTGGTCAACACTAGATGAATTTGAAGAAAAATGTATTATTAGACCAGTGGTCAACACTAGATGAATTTGAAGAAAAATGTATTATTAGACCAGTGGTCAACACTAGATGAATTTGAAGAAAAATGTATTATTAGACCAGTGGTCAACACTAGATGAATTTGAAGAAAAATGTATTATTAGACTATAACCCAAAGTTTATAAAGTTATGAATATCCATTAGTCCATGGATGGATGGATGGATGGATGGATAGATAGATAGATAATAAATAGAAAATACATCTTCTTTACAGAAAAATTCCAAATAATATAAGTAGATATTCCCTCGCTCCGAAACATGAAACAATCTCCATCCTCCCCCAACCTCTACTATAGGTACACATATGTTAAGTGTGGACTGAGTTTAATGACCCACTTCCAAAGAACAGAGAATGAAAAGGGAGAAACAGTAACTTCATGTGGTTAAATATGACAGGTAGCATCTTGTCTGAGTGACCAAGCTCAATATCACAGTGATAAGTTATGTTGATATCATCTATCTCTGAAAAGATATGATGAGGACCCTCCACCTCTGTGGTATTTGTAACCTAAAACCATAACTCCTGTCTAATCATGTGAAAAGCATCAGACGACGCAAATTGAGGGATGTTCTACAAAATATTTGATCAGGACTCATCAAAGTTATCAAGATCCTGAAAAACCAGAAAAGGTTAAGAAATTGTCACCGATCTAGGGTATCTAAGGATACATGACAACTAAGTACAATGTGATATTGTAGATTGGGTCCTGGAACCAAAAAAAAAAAAAAAAAGGACGTTAGTAGAAAAACTGGCAAAATCCAGGGGCGCCTGGGTGGTGCAGTCGGTTAAGCGTCCGATTTCAGCTCAGGTCACGATCTCGCAGTCTGTGAGTTCAAGCCCCATGTCGGGCTCTGGGCTGATGGCTCAGAGCCTGGAGCCTGCTTCCAGTTCTGTGTCTCCCTCTCTCTCTGCCCCTCCCCCATTCATGCTCTGTCTCTCTCTGTCTCAAAAATAAATAAACGTTAAAAAAAATTTAGAAAAACTGGCAAAATCCAGATAAAATCTTATGTTTATTAGCAGTAATATATCAGTATTATTTCTTAGTTTTAACAAATGCACCTTGTACATTGTTAACATTAGGGAAACATGGGTGAAGGGTGTATGGGACCCTTGTGTTATCCTCATAACTTTCCTATAAATCTAAAATTATCCCAAATTAAATGTTTATTTTTTATAAAGTTGGTTGGCACATTTTAAAACTCAGAATTTAACATTTAAGATTGTGAAATATAAGTACAGTGATGAGCGATTTTTTTAATGCCAAGATCTAAATATACTAGCTCTATCATATCTATGACCAATAAAAGTCCACCAAGATGTTTTGATGATCTATGGTAGCAATAAATTCTATATTCTCCTTTAAGTATAAATTATATTCACCTTACTATGAGAAGATCTACAGAAAGCCCCCTTCCCAGCTATGATAAAAGATGATTTCAAAACAGAAGGTCCCATCCACAAGTGAGTCTCTGTAGAGGGGTGAAGTGTGAATAGTATATTTAATATTAGAAAACTCTTCAGGATGAAGTGTCTTCTACAAACGGGTTTAATTACTCTAACAGACTATGACCAGTATGTTATGGTACCATAAGAATAAGACCAAGAATAGGTTCTGGGCTGTTCTAATTCCAACATCCCACTATCATGTAGACAGTTTGTAAAGTTTCAACTATCAGTTGGGCTGCACAGAGCTAAATGCACTGCATACCTGAGGTATGGGCTCCCACCTGCACTTTTAAATGGCTCTTACCTCTCTTACTTAGCTGGCTAAAATGAAAGCCTCTGATCACCTGTCTGCTCTTAGCACAAAATCTCTTCCCAATGTCACTTTGGTTTTTTTTTTTCTCTCCAAGATTCCTCTTTTCACACCCGATCTCCCAAGTTTTCCCACCATGCCCTCCAGGGCTATGGTAGCATTGTTGACAACTGAGTCAGGTGCACATCTTCACAATGAAATACGACTTTGCACCCCTAGCATGCTTCAAATTACCATTGGCTGTACTACATGTTGCTAAAGATGTAGAGCAACTTGAAACTTCTTCTATTATTGTCAGGAGTATAAAATAGTATAAACACCTTGGAAAACTATTTGGCAATTCCTTGTAGAGTTAAAAATACATCTATACTAGAACCCAGCCATTCCATTTTTAGGTATATATCCAAAAGAAATGAAACTATATGTCTGCAAAAAAATGTGCACAAGAATGGTCATAGAATCCTTATTCATGGTAGTCAAATACAAGCAACTGAAGCATCCATCAATAGTAGAATGCACAAGCAATTTGTGGTACATTTATATGATAGAATATTACTCACAATAAAAAAAAATGCATTATTGATTCACCCAACAACATGGATAAACTTCAAAAATGCTATGCTGAGTGAAACAAGTCACACATAAAAAATCGCATTCTATTTATATGAAGTTCAAGAAGAAGCCAGATTAATCTATAGAAATAGAAATCAGAATGGGTGCTGCAGGTAGGGGGTGCTCAGGGGGAACTGCCTTGAAATCAATGGAAGGGATGTGAGGGGACTTTCTAGGGTGATGAAAATGTCTTATATCTGGACTCGAAGGTTACTCCTATAGGTAAATATATTTGTCAGAAGCCATCAAACTGAAAATTTTTCTGTGCATGTACAAAAACTTGATTATAAAGAATTCATGTCTGTCTTATTAACTTAATGTATACTTAATAGCTATAATTAAGTAATACACACTTAACACTTAGTAACTAATGATATTTAATATACAGGATAATACCTAGTTCAGAGTTGGTGTTTGATGGGTGGTTGATTAATGAATGATTATTGATACAATTTGATTTCCATCGACATTTGACACATAAGAGCAGATCCCAAATCCTTCGGATACATACAACCCAGAAAATCCCTTCAGTTCTATCTAAGCATGTCTAGCTTAGCCTTCTCATTCACAGTTGTGGGAGGAGATATAGGAAATGAAAAAACATCCTTAGCATATTAGTCATCTGGTAAAAATGGGAGACAGATGGAAAAGGAGACAGAAAAAGAAGGAGGAGGAGGAGGAGGGATGGGAAGGGAGAAGAAGGAAAGAGAAGGAGAAGGAATGGGGAAAGAAAGGAAGGCATTGTATGTTAAGGAATGCTATAAAAATCTCTTTAGAAGTACCACTTTATGTTATACATGCAGATACATAGTCAGTACAAGAATTCAAGGCAAGAACTCAAACTCACTATTTGGCAAGAAAAAATTATACGCATCCACTAAAATTAAGATCATTTAGGAAGAAGAAATACTTCTTCCAGAATTGTTTTAAAATATTTCAAATGCCAGTTAAAATTTGCAAGCGTTATATTGCTACAAACTCATGCCCGTTCCCAACAGCAGCAACAATAGCAAAAATAAAACTAGGTAACTGCTTGCTCTCATAGATCCCAAAATTAGCTGTCTTGTTTATAATTTAGCCCCATCTTGTGGTAGTCTAGCAAACTGTGGCTAAAGGCTCTCCCTGTCCTATTGTGTTTTTGAAACCGTAGGCATAAATGATACTATTCCTAGCATTGCTAATACCTTTCTTGGCCAAAAGAAACTGCGCTAAAAGACAGACATGGCCAGTGACTGAAGCTACGTACCTTCTCCTTAGCTACTTAATACAGACATTCACAGGTGTCTATGAACTACTGTGGGTTCCTTAAACAAACCACTTCTCACAGTGTAACTGTTTTCACAGAAGGGCATTCTCAAAACAAGTCTTCACGTAACTTTTTGTTTTCTACCTCAGCCAAATAAAAGTCAGAAATCTGAAAAGGCATCTCTGGGAACCCACAGGGGAAGTGAAACCATTCAAAAAGAAGGCAAACACCTTGTCCTCCCATCTCCACAACCATGATAACTTTGGAGTAAATGACAGTTTGCAAAGCTATTAATGAAGACACTTTGGCAAAGATTCATGCTGATCAGTAACATTCAGCTAAAAGATAAAAGATGACACTGAAATTTATTTCTTTGATTTCCTTTTTACATTCGAAATTACGTGGAGAAATGCATTTCTTGCTGTCTTTTGGCAATAAAAGCAGTTTTTGGAAGTGCCATTTAAAAATGTCTTCAGCCTGACCTTTCAGTGCTAAATGAAACTTGTTCTACACAGTCCAAAATAGATACTTCTTTCTATCTAATTTAGATAGTTAACCACACTATGATTCTGAATATCATGATTACTCATATATAATTATCAGAATGAGAATTACTCATACATGACCATCTAAGCGAATGTGATTGAATTAGGTACTTCAGTTATTTACAAAAATATTTATATTTGGATCTGTGTCAAGGTGGCCTGCAAATTCAAGCATGAATATAATGTGAATTATGAACATACTTCAAGTAATATTGCCCAGACTTGATTTACTGCACCACTGATAGGATATAATACCACACAGTCCAAGAACCCATCTCATATATTACCATTTCACTTAACTTTAAAAGGAAACATATGTAGCTAACTGTAAATGACATAACTTGGGAGAAGCAGAGATACTTTCATTTAACCCTGGTAAAATAGGTTCTTAAAATACACCCAATTACTTTGTAGTTTGGGTAATAACTTCATATTGAACGAAATGACATATGTAATCACACATCTTCCCAGATGTCTTATTTCTGACTGATCACAGTTCACACGTAAATGTACCAAGCATCTATACTTCAGAAGATACCCACCAAACATACTTTGATGAAAAAAGAATAGTTTTGGAATATAAAGATTCTTCTTACTCTACCAGCTTGATGCATTTCATTTTCCTTTGTAGGATTTCTTAACACAAGACAAATCATAAACACAAAGTTGTACAGCTCCTAACACTTCTTTTCCACTAGGTGATATAATTCCCATAAACTTCTCATCACTAAATTTTATCCCTCATAATACTAGTGGACAGTCACTTCCATAGATTAATCGATCGACGAAGGGTTGTTCTGGAGATCTGATGAACAGTGTGGTAACTATAGTTAATAATACTGTATCATATATTTGCAATGTTCTACAAGAGTTGATCTTAAGTTTTCCTGCCATACATGCCAAAACAAACAAAAAACCTTAACTCTGTGAGGTGATGGATATGTTTATCAACTTGATTGTGGTAATCATTTTACAATGCATATGTATGTCAGAACATTACCTTAAATATACAAAGTTTCTCTTGTCGATTATAACCTCAGTAAAGTGGGAAGGAAAAAAAGAAGTGCATCACAGAAGACCAGGTTTTGTATGAATGCATTTAGAGAAAGTGTCCAAAACAGGCAAATTTAGACAGAGAGAAAGTAGATTAGTATTGCTTAAGACTGGGGTTGGGAGGGCAATGGGACGGACTGCTTATGGGTACAAGGTCTTTTGGGGCTGAACAGTATTAAGTGAATCATACGGTACATGACATATTTCAATAAAGCAATAAAAAGTAAAGCTTTCCATGTTTTAATAAATGAATGAGAATTTTTATTTATACATTTTAGGCATTTTTGAAATTGCGTGTGTGTGTGTGTGTGTGTGTGTGTGTGTGTGCCCACTGACTTCCATTTTGCTGGTAGATGTGATTCTTCTTGTTACGGAAACTGGTCTGGATCACCCAGCAGAAGAACCAAGCAGCACTCAGAGATCTTGGAAGGCAGGAGGTTTATTTTACACCGATGGGATCAGAGGAGATCATTCTCCACCGGTCTGCACCCCAAACATAAGCAGAAGGGACAGTGTATAGTCTGTTACTTTAGCATTCCTGATTAGTGGTAATTTGGTGCGTGTGGCAAGCAAGGTGGGAAGGAGAACCCACAAGGGTGTCTTCAGACAGGGACTGGAGTTGCCCTATCAGTCCTGTGGACCATCCTATAACAGATATTTCCCTATCACTGCCACAGGTCCCTCCTCCCTAAATATATAGTAACATCCCTCTTCCTTTCCCCTGGCCCTTGTGTCCACTCTCTTGTCTCTTTATCCATCTTCTGATTCTTTCTTTTCCTGCATCTCTCTTCTCTGTTTTTAATTCCTTTCTTTGGGGAGCCTGGGTGGCTCAGTCGCTTAAGCGTCCAACTTCTGCTCAGGTCCGGATCTCATGGTTCATGGGTTCATGGGTTTGTGGGTTCATGAAGGGAGCACCTGGGTGGCTTGGTCAGTTAAGTGTCCCACTCTTGTCTCTGCTCAGGTCATGATCTCACAGTTTATGAGTTCCAGCCCCACACTGGGCTCTGCTGAAAGCGTGGAGCCTGCTTGGGATTCTCCCCCCTCCCTCTCTCTCTGCCCCTCCCCTGCTTGCAACTCTAAATAAACAAACAGATTTTTAAGAATTTTGCCTGCGGGAACTACTCTGATTACTTAAATAAGATAATACAAGAAAATTCTTATATAAATATATAAATTGTAAGTATAATGACCATCAATCATAATATAACACCTATGTAATGCTAGAACACTGGCAATTGTGAGTTGCCTGGTCTAAGATGCCTGGACCCCCATGCCCAGGAAGGCGTTAATAAAAGCTGGAGAGCTTTCACTATTTCACTATTTGTCACTGGTTTTTAAAGAATAATTAATGGGAATTGCACTTACTATCTCTAAAAAGTCAACAAAAGCCTAACTAAAACATCACTCTTTTTTTCTTTCTTAGCTATAATTTTATTACCTGATTAGAAATTATGAATTATGGCTGCCGTTTTTAATTAAAATGGAAAGAAAGTGTTTGATGGACAACACTTCTCAGAAAATGGTATGCTTGATGGAGACAAGAAATAAAAACAATTCCTAATGATTAAAATAAAAGAAACCCTTTATAATCAAGTTACTGGGTTTTTTTTTTTATGTTTTTATTTATTTTTGAGAGAGACAGAGACAGAGACAGACTGTGAGTTGGGGAGGGGCGGAAAGGGAGGGAGACACAGAATCTGAAGCAAGTTCCAGCCTCTGAGCTATCAGCACAGAGCCCAACACGGGGCTCAAACCCACGAACCGTGAGATCGTGACCTGAGCCGAAGTCGGATACTCAACCCACTGAACCACCCAGGAGCCCCTCTAGAGTTACTATTTTAAAAATACCAGAGACCCACCAGGGGTTTGCCACATCTCCCTTAGACATCTCTCCAACACGCTCCTGTGAAAAGTGATGCTTTGTTGGGCAGAGTACGCCTTCTAAAATGTAAATGAAGACAAATGTGTGGCTATTTATAGCAAACAATAAGCTGGTGGCATGTAATTAATTGTACACAGTAATGAGGAGATGCTTTTGCAGCTCCAGAACATTCTAAGCCAGTTGCTTCCACCATCAGGGGAGACCATATCACAGGCTCCCATCTGGCACATACAAAATCACCCTCAGCCCCTCATCTGCATTATGCATCCTTGCGCTCCCACAAACGTGACAGGTCAGCAATGGAACAAACACCCACCACAGAATGATCTAGCTACTTGCCTATAGCAATGAAACCTACCTGGCCAAAAACACAGAAGCAGGGCCGTGGATTTGACAATGAAGCTTCCCGGCCCCGGGCTCGAGGTTGGTAATGCTTCTCTCTCGCTTTCGTGTTTGCCTTTGTTTTTGTTCTGCAAGCTCCTTAAACCTGCGCCTGTTCCCAACACAGGAATGCAATACCTACATACCAGCCTACTGACTGAACGTAGTCATTAACGTGATCATTAATGTGATCGAGGGGGACACACAACTATCTGGAAACTACTCTCGGTCAGTTTCACAGAGAACACTTTATTAATGCCTCATTTGGGCCAGGCTTAATGAAAGAGGCAGACTGAGTCAGAGCTCTGCCACAGAGCATGTGCAGGCCCGTGGTTTGCGTTTGAAGAGTGAGATTCAGTATTCACGGGCCGTCACCCCATCACGAGTGGTAACACTACGCTGAAGGCCACGTGAGAGACACCAGTAATCTTCGCACCAGGACATGCACACTCGAGCTCCAGGGTGTCCTCCTTCATGGCTACTCATGTAGGAACGCGAGGCGAACTCCTAAGACTTACCTGAAAACAGCTCTTTCATAGGAGTCCCTAGCACTGTGTTTTAGACATTTATTTCTACACACAAGGAGCTTGGAGTGTGAGAGAATAGAGGGAATTTTCTCAGCTTCTATTGTGGTGAACACAAGAATGAAAACTCAGCTGGCCTTTTGGCCACCACTCAGTGTTGTCTTCCAGAGACCCCCTCAACCTCCTCCCAAAACATCACTACATAAAAGGCCCAACACAAAAGACTGAGAAAAGCCAGTGAAACCACCAAGGCGCTAATCATTCTGCCCTTATGACAGTTTCAAATGTCCAAGGCACTGACCTCAGATGGCCTTACTATTGCCCCAAGCCATACAGACCAAAGCTGAAAATAAGCAAGAGCAAATAGGAGTCGTGTATGTTCTGCCCGAAAAAGCAGCAGTGACCAGACCTAAGCCAACGGGGCCTGGTCTGAGTAAGAACACAGAAAGTTTGGTACATTTTTACAATTCCCAGCCATTAATGCACAAGAGAGCTTATATTCTCAACACCTAGATTTTTACACCACGGATCTGTTCTCCATTTTACATATATGACAATTCTTCACCTTTGCAGCTAACAATTAGGCTTTTTTTTCTTTACCAATCCACCTCCTGCTTAATTCACAGCAAATCATTCCCACTGTCTCAACAATTATTTGTCTTATTTGGTTAACAGGTCCTTCCCCAGCCTGGCTATCTTTCTACAAACATTAATGTTCCTTTTAAGTTGTGATTTGATATTCTGTAAAACTTTACTTTTCTACTATACAAAAACAAAACAGTAACAATAACCACCATTTTTTGAGGCTCTTTTGGGTACCTGGAATCAATTCTAATGTTTGGGGGTAGGGGAGGCAAGGTTCCCACCACACCAACAAATGGTTCAGGGATGCCAGAAAGTGTTCAAGGAGAATTCAACTCAATTCTGACAGTATCCACCTGCAGAGAGCAATCAGGAGCCACAGGGGAGGGTTCACCCCTACAGCACTGCCCTCCACAACTTCAGACACCAGTCACAAGCCCAGGCTGTCACCTGTGCATCTGACCACCTGGCTATAGACTGGGGGACTCCAGCAAGCCCCCACCAGATGCCAGGTGCAAGTCTAGGTTGTTACCTGGCAGACTGGCTATAAACAAGAGGTTCTCACAACACCCTCCTTCAGTTCCCTTAATTTGCCAGAGCAGCTGCCAGAACTCAGAGAAACATTTTATTACATACTCGATCGCCAGTTTACTATAAAAGGATATACCCGAGGGGCAGTCAGACATAAAAGATGCCTAGGGCAAGTCATGGAGAAAGGGAGATGAGCGACCACTTCCTCCAGGAACACCACTTCCTTGCAAATCTCTGCAAGTGCATCAACCCAGAAGCTCTTTGAACCCATCCCTTGTGGGTTTTTATGGAGGTTTCATTGCATAGGTTTGGCTGATGAAGTCACTGGCCATTGGCAACTGATTTGACCTCCAGCCTCTCCCCTCTCTGAAGGCGGGGAGGTGAGCATGAAGCTCAAAGTCCCAACGCTCTAATCGCCTGTGAGCTTGGTTTTCCTGGCAGTCGGCCTCATCCTTACAGGGGATCCAGAAGCCAACTAATTAACAAAAGACACCTTTGTGGCTCTCATTACTTAGGAAATGCCAAAGGTTTTAGGAGCTCTGTGCCAGAAACAAAGACCCCACATATATTTCTTATTATAAATCACAAGAGTATATACCCCTTACGTGTGCCATTCAGTATGCTAAGTGCTTTACAAGAATGATCCCTTATGATGCTCAATCAATCATTACCTCAGTTTACCAGAAAACAAAGTGAGGTGCAGGGAGCTTAAATCCTTAAGTAACTTACAGCAGTTGAAGAGCCAAGATACAAAGTCAGGTTTCTTTGACTCCAAAGCTTTTGCTGCAAAGTGACTGAACGGAGCCTAGCGCAGTGAAATAGGCCATTATATTTGGTATACCATATTATAACATAACACGGTCTTCTATGGCTCACCAGCTTGGCTCTCAGGAACAGTGTTTCCTCCACATTTTCAAGTTTCTGAAATCAGGATATCTCTTAAAATTGGTGTGGACATCTAATATGGCAGTGTGAACATCTAATATGGCGGTGTGAACTTGCCCCTCCCTAAAGCCCTTGTAGCAGCTGTTAATAAGTAAGTATCACACGTTAGAATTGAGGTCGAAATGAGGAAGTATCTGACTTAGGTTTAATTGTTTCCAGGTCTCATCCACCTGTCTGCCTCCAGAGGAAAGCACGTCAACAATAGTCTTCATCACGGGTTGCCCCAACCCAGTCTGGCAATACCTCTGGAAAGCACCCCAAGGGTATTCACACTTGCGTTCACCAAATTCTCCAGAGCTAGGCACCAATACCACCCATCTGGGCAGAAACACTGCTTTTATCCCCACATTTTGATCCCTTTGTTGAAAGAGCTTCTGTAGCATCTGCTTAGAGCTCTTGCTCCATAGAATCTGACCATTGGGCCAAGCACAGCACACAAAGGGATAGATTCCATTCTGGCTTCGCTACCATGCCTATCCACAGATGCTCCTGCAGAAACTTCCTCCCATTTTTATTAGGAAATAAAAACTTAAAGCCTGTGCAGCATTATTCCCCACTATTTATGGAAATAATCTAAATTTCCACCAATGCATGAATGGATAAAGAAGATGTGGTGTGAGAAAGCTATGAGAAACAAGGAAATCCTGCCATTTGCAACAACATAAGCGGACCTTGAGGAGAAAGCCAAGTGAAATAAGTCAGAGAAAAAAAATACTGTATGATATCACTTCCATGTGGAATCTAAAAAATCCAAACCTATAGAGACAGAGAAGCATGGTGGTTACCAGCAGCTGGGGGGGGGGGGGGGCGGGTGAGGGAAGTGGGGAGACATTGGCCAAAGGGTACAAACTACCAGTTACGAGATTAATAGGTTCTGGGGATCTATTGTACAGCTTGGTGGTTATAGTTAATAATACCGTGTCACATACTTGAAAGTTGCTAAGAGGTAAACCTTAAATGTTCTTATCCCAAAAAAGAAATGGTAATGATGTGGTGTGATGGAGATGCTAGCTAATACTCTGAGGGCAAGTATTTTGCAATATATAAGTGTGTCAAATCATCCCAATGTACACCTTACACTTGTACAATGATAGATGTCAACTGCGTCTTGATGTGGCAGGAAAAAAAGTCTTCAAACTTTCCTCTCAGGAAAGTTTATTGTTCAATCCTTTGGTTGTGTTTTCTTCTATTAAACCCTGAAAAAGGTTTTGAGATTGGATACCTCCAAATTATTCTAGGAAGCATTTTGGGAAAGGGCTCAATTATCTGGCAAGGATCTAGTTGGAGCTGGTCAGAGTTTCCTGATGAAAAGTACCTTTATTAGAGGATCCTTCTGCAAAATACCACCGCCTGCAATTTCATAGCCTGATTTCATACTTCATCCAGGTGTCTGCCCAAATAGGTCCTTTTTAAAGAGGTCTTCTATTTGCACCCACATAAAAACGCCTCCCACCATGTCAGTGAATGTCCCTGTACCTTACTTACTTTTTGTAGTCTTCATCACTACCTAAAATCACGTCACATGTTATAACACATTATATAAAATGCACATGTTCCTTTGTTTCTTGTTTACATTCCTCCCCACCCCTGCAATCTAGTCCTGTCTTGTCATGCCCATCACTGCATCCCCAGCTCTAGCGCAGTGCCTGGAACATAATAGAATTTTATTAGACATTGGTTGCATTGATGCTCATTGATCTTCATATTAGCTGCTCTCGGGAAGGCCATCCATACAACTCTTCACCATTTCAGGCACTGAAAACTCCTGTGCAGGCCAAGCGCAAAAAAGACCCCTCCTCAGACTGAGGACTGAATCTTGGTTCTTCCAACTACATGACCTTGCTGCAGAGTACTTAACCTCTCAGAGCCTTGGTTCCCTCTTTATAAAATGTAGATAATAATGATGACTTAATAGGTCTTTCCTGAGGATTAAATTATCTATGTAATCCATGAAAACATGTATGTTCTGCAAAGAGGGGTTTTTATCTATTCTTTCCAGGCCTAGATTAGTACCTAGCAACTGTCAGTAAGGGATCTTCACTGAACTCTGAATGATCAACTGAATGAATGTCCAATAGAGAAAAGTCAGAATATCTGAAAGAGAATGTTCCCGATGAGGAAATTTTGCCAAAAAAAAAAAAATAGGTCAGAAACCTTCATAGGTTTGATGACCAATATCTTATAGAAATTATGAAAATTCTGAGCAGTGAGGCCAAAAATTCTTGACCTTTTCCTTCAGGGACTTTCCAGCTTCGTTTTTAGGCATGCGGAATATTTTCTGGTTACATAAAACAAACATTAAAGACCATAAGATCAAAGTGTACTTGGCACATTCACGAGCTGAATTCGTGTAGAGGTGTGTCCTCTCTAACCCTCCAACCCAAGCTCCACGTCCAGTCAGACAAGCACACCTCCCTCAGCTTTATCCCAAAGATCCCTGTGGCAACAGCGGCCTGAAGCCAGTGTCAGGAGGCAACTCACCTCCTGGTTGAGAAAGTCACAGAAGGCATGTGACAAGAGGCGCCTGGGTAGCTGTGGCTGAGCGTCAGGTCTTGATCTCACAGTTCGTGAGTTCCAGCCCTGCATTGGGCTCTGTGCTGAGAGGGCTGAGCCTGGAGCTTGCTTCCGATTCTGAGTCTCCCTCTCTCTCTGCCCCTCCCCCACTCATTCATTCATTCTCTCTCTCTTTCTCTCTCTCTCTCTCAAAAATAAATGAACATTAAGAACAAGGCATGTGAGAAGGGTCTTGAATGGCCGTAAAAGATACATCAGCCCCTTTTAAATACTGCAGTCTATAAACTCAAAGAACATGGTGAGCCATTTAGAACCCCTTAAAAGAAACTGTATGAGTCAGGAAGAAGGGTAGTGTGGGGGGAACCATTTGGTAAAAAGCAAAAATCTAATGCTAAAGTTGAAAACTGTCCCTTAAACAATAAGGATTGTGATTCCAAATATAGTTTCAACTTTTCAAAGCTTTCTCCCACCTGGATGCCTTAACCATTTTAGTCTTCAGTCTTTCTCCCTCAAGAGAACCTGTCCCTCTGTGGAGGAAAAAAGGAAAGCTGTGCTCTTTGGAGAAAGTACTTAATGCGAATGGCTTCCAGAAAGAAAAACATGTACCAAACACACATTTAGTGTGACTCAAATGGATGTCGAGCTCAGTTCTCTCTGCTGTCTGCATGCCATCTGCCTCACCCAAGCCAGAGGGATCTCTGTCCCATGCAGATGTGAGGAAGGCTGCACAGCATGACAGACATGGGCAGCTTTGGGGCACTTCTGTCATTAAATAAATATCCATCCTTTTAAACATTATTATCATACAGAATTACTATAAAACAAACAAAAGAGCGGTCTTGTCCATATGCATGCATAATTTTAAGTATAATATAGCAGAATACATTTTCTATTTTTCATTAACACATATGATAACCATTTTCCCAAGTGGGATTCACAATGATCACATTTGATTATCATATAAGATTCCACTGAGTAGATGAGCCATAAATTATGGAACTCCCCTCTTCTGGTAGACAATTAAAGTTGTTTCTGCAGTATCCTTCTTTAGAGTAATGTAAGAAACATATATAAGAATGTAACTTTTAATGCTTTCATGTGAATCACTTTATTTATAAATGCTCAATATTCATTTTAGATGATTCGCTCATTTATCCAAGAAATGTTTATAACTTACTATTTTGTTCAAAGTACAGCAGCAACAACACTTCTCAAAAAGATCTCTCGATTCCTCATTTCTGAGTCGTAATGACTTCCATCATTTCCTAACGTGTCATAAATCCAGCAGTGAATGTTGTCTTAAAAAAAAAAAAAGTCCCTGATACCAAGAAGCCTGAAGAATAGATTTACTCTGTCCACAAGTTTTCCTGTGCCTTACTGTGCTCAGGCTGCCATAACAAAATACCAAAGACCAGGTAGCCTAAACAACAGAAATTGAACTTGTTACAGCTCCACAGGCTGACAGTCCAAGATCAAGGTTCTCACCCATTTGGTTTCTAGTGAGGGCCATTTCCTAGCCTGTGGATGGCCGGCTTCTTGCTATCTGCTCACACAGCCTTTCCTTGGTGTGTGCACTCAGAGAGACAGAGCTCAAGAGAGCAATCTAGTGCCTCTTCTGCTAAGGAAACTAATCCTATCAGATCAAGGCACCACCCTTAGGACTTCATTTCACCTTAGTTACTTCATTAGAAGCCCTACTCTCAAATATAGCCATGCTGGAGATGGGGATTTAACATGTGGATTCAGTCCATAACATTTCATCCATATGCAGGATGGTTGTATTGTGTTAGGCAGAATTATGACCTTGCTATTATCTGTGCCTGGAGATTAAGTATGGTTTAAGGACAGGTGTATGGGTGCCAAATTGGGGCTGCTGAAAGCCCAGATATTTGGTCAAACATTATTCTGAATGTTTCTCTAATGATGTTTTTGGATGAGTTTAACATGTAATTTGGTGAACTGAGTATGCAGATTGCCTTTCCTAATGTAGGTGGGCCTCATCCAATCAGGTGAAGGCCTGAATAGAACAAAAAGCAGCCTCCAGAACTGGGAGACAATACAAACATACTTCTATTGTTTAAGCCACCAGGTTAGAGGCACTTTTCAGGACCCTCTCCTGAAAAGAAAGGGCAATTCCTCTTGTCTGACTGACTTCAAGCTTAGACACTTTTTTTTTCCTGCCTTCAGACTTGAAATGTAACATCTGCTCCTCCTGTGTCTCAAACCTGCCCACTTTCAGACCGGAATTATACCGTCAGCTGTCCTGAGTCTCCAGCTTGCCAAATGTGCATCTTGCAATTTGTCAGCCTCCATAATTACATGAGCTACTTCTTTAAAACAAATTTCTTTATATATGTAAAAATATATACGCACACTCTACTGGTTCTGTTTCTCTGGAAAACCCTGACTAATACACCCTTCGGTCAAGATGCTTTGTAAAACAGATTGAAACGTCCTCAAATGTAAACTGAAATCTGCCTTATTGAAGAAGCAGTGGTATTGGTAACTAAGATGGAAATAGAATGCCACAGTTCTGGGGTCAGTAAGGTTCTGGATGCATCAAGAGCCCCGAAAAAGAACCACGGTAGATTTGTCAGGATTTGATGGAGTTCTATTCAAGTTCCAGGCTTCCATTTCATTTTACCCATAGCAAGACCCTCAAAATATCTCAAATGAAGTGTCATAACCAGACACAAGCTCATGAATATTCTAAGATAAACCTCAGCTTTGGAAGTTGTTCAAAGCAACAAACTGAGTAAGCCCTGGTCTTTGCTTTCTTCAGGAACAAACCTTAAGAATTTATCCCCATTCCCTATCCCAGTGGAACAGCAGAGGTTAAAAAAATGTATCCATATCTATATCTATATCTAATCTATATCTATATTTACACACACATACATATGTGAATTCTTAAATATTAATTAGTGGATTATGAGGTATTTTAGAAAAGGGATGGCAGCAAGTATATTTGGTTGTCAGTTTGAGAGAGAGAGAGACAGCACACATACGTGAGAGAACAAGAGAGAAAGAGAAAACCCACAATACCAACATAAACATTAACCAGAAGCAACGTTTTAAAATTTCCACATCAAGAAAGGAAAAAACACTAAATTGGTTCTATAAGGAGCCTCAAAGCACCAAGTCACCTTTGGTAAAGACAAGGAACAACTTTTTAAAACCTAGAGAGGGGGGTGCTTTAAAGTCATCTTCTTTCCTCTCTGCTGCCTGCAAGGAAGGTCAACTTAAAATGACTAGGTCTTGGCCATCTGATCTTTCTGATTCACAAGTCAGGAAGAAGGAAAAGTTTGAAAATTTTATCAAAGAGAAATTCTCTTCAGGGAAGAGCCATAAGAACAAGCAAAATGGTTTCTGTTAGACTTGAGGGTGAAGAAAAGAGGCAAAACCACTTTTTTGAAAATGCTCTGTTCACTCCCCAAAAGAGACTCTTTGATCACCAGTGATCTCTGAAACACCCACAAACAGCCTGTGAAATGTGTCAGATAATTTTTATTATCACCTTCTGGACTCAGAGAACATCCAATCACTCATTCTTTTATTGATACACAAACTATTCAACACATGTTTATTAAACATCTTTTCTTTCTTCCTTTCCCACATCCAAAACTCTAGAACCTTCCATCACTGGCACCCCCTCCCAATACCACCAGCTAATCTTAGGGTGATTTTAAAGACCTATTTATAGGGCTTCATCCAGATTTCTTCTCCCTGAGATGTTCTAAGTCCCAAACATGAGCTTCAACATCTTTTCCCCCACACACCTGCACACACACATGAATACACACACACACACACACACACACACACACACACACACACACAGCCTTTCAGCCCTCCAGCTAGGTGAATATCTCAGTAAGGGCAATATACTGTGAAAAACTACCAAAAATTTACCCACAGAGGAGCATATGAATTCATAAATATTAATTAGTGGATCATCAGGTATTTTGGAAAAAGGATGATAGCAAGTGTATTTGACAATCAACGGATACCACCCACCCATATGCCACATCCTCCATCACACACAGAAATACACACCCACCCACGTTGTTCGAAGAAGAAGGATTAGAATCTTAGGAATTAATTTGGAAAAGTTGTCCATTTCTAAAATGTGGCCAAATTTGTTTTTATAATAACAAATCACTGTCTAATCTACAAGGACAATGTGGAAAGAAAACAGTCTTTCTTGGCAGTGAGAATTAGTTAAATATTCCACTGTATCTAGACACCTAACTAAAAAGAAGAACTGAATTATTCCTTCATAGCTATTAATATAGTTGTCACTTTCCTTGTCACTATCATCATCATTACCCCTTGAAAGGTAAGTAGAAAAGAGTATCATCTAGTCTACATAACCTTCCAGAACCATTTGGGCAGTTCAGTCACAGACTCACAGTGTTGGACACCATGCATTTTTCTCCCTTCCTAGTTAACAAAATATTTTAGGAAGAACTCACATTCCCTAATCACAGTTAACCCATCATAAAGATTAAAGGCAGACAGTGAGTATGCTTTTGGCTTCGCTTGCCTATATCTTTGGCTGTATACCAAAAGCACTCAAGCACTCAATTTTGCCATCATAATTCTTTAATAATGTGGTTTGTCGTATTGATTTCAGTAAACAGACCCTAGAGAGCCTAATAGATTTTAGAGATTTTATGAATGATAAGTAGGCCCATTTGGTCATGTCTTAGAGAGTAATAAGTGTCTGAGCCAATTTCCTTTGCCTTTGTACATGCAAAATCTACTCTGTCTCATACAGGCTTTGAAAGAAAGTGAAACTGGCTGAATAAGAAAGAGGTCAGCCTACAGAGTACCTGCCTGAAAGGATGGGACACTCACTCTGCCAAGTGACTAGTAACTTTGGAACTATTTATTTGTTCACCCAAACATGTTATTCAATCATTCAAAAATATTTACTGAGTATTGACAATGCTCTAGGCACCATTTATGTGCTTGAGATCCAGTAAAGATCTAAAATCTTTTTGGAGCTTATATTCTAACGGGAAGAGAAAATAAACAATAGTTAAAATAAAGAGAAAACTAACTATCCATGGCATGTTAGAGTCTTAAGTGTAACGGGGGGAGAAAATATAGAGTAGGATGAGAGGGATAGTAAGATGAGGGGGTTTTCATTTTAATAGAGTGGTTGGGGTAGGCTTTATTGACATTCAAACAAAAAAGTGAAGGAGGTGAGAGATTTAGCCATGTCTGGAAGTTCAAGGAACATCAAAGAAACCATTTCAGTTAGTGTGAGCTCAGTGCCACGCAGTAAGGAAAGAGCAACAAAAAGGTAGAGGGGTAGTTGGGTGTACAGATCATGTAGGGTCTTGGAAGACATTATGAATTATATCTGGGTAAAATAGGGACAGAACGGCTCAATGTATGCTTTTTCACAGAGGAGTGACAATCTGACTAATGTTGGGAAGGGTTACTCTGGGTTCTGTTTTAAGGATGGACTGGGGGAAGGGATTGGGATGAATGGAAACAGATCTGTTAGGAGGATATTTCAATAATCTGCAGAAACACAAAGGTAACAGCACTAGGGATAGGGAGATACAGTCTAATCTCAAATGTATTTTGAAGGTAGAATCAAAAAGATTATCTGAGAGATTGGATATGGGGGTTAAGAGGAAGAAAAGAATCATGAATAACTCCATCTGGCTTGAGTAGCTGCATGAAAAAATATTGTGGCCACCAGTTGAAAAGGGAAATGTTTAAGGTGGAGCAGTTTCGGGACAACAGCTTGGTTTAGGGTCACGCTGAATTGGAGGTCTCTAAGGTAGTTGGATACATTCGTCTGGAGTTTGGGAGGAGCCTAGGCTGGAGGTACGCAGTTGTAAATCACTGTCATGAAGTGGTCACCAAAGGAGTCATTGCACGCAGGAAAATAAAGAGGACATGAACCAAGACAGAGTCCAATATTAAGAGGTGAAGAAGGAAAGGACGATTCCACAAACACTATAAAGGAGTGACTTGAGGGGCGCCTGGGTGGCTCAGTAGGTTAAACATACAACTTTGGCTCAGGTCATGATCTCAAGGTTCGTGAGCCCAAGCCCTGGGTCCGGCTCTGTGCTGACAGCTCAGAGATTGGAGTCTGCTAAGGATTCTGTGGCTCCCTCTCTCTCTGCCCCTCCTCTGCTTGCATTCCGTCTCTCTCTCAAAAATAAACAAACATTAAAAAAAAAAAAGGAGTGACTTTCAAGGTAGAAAGAAAACCAGGACACTGCATTGTGCAAGGGGCCAAACAAGGTGTGTGCTTTGCACACAGAACAGAGTGAACAATTCCAAGTGCTGATAAAAATTCAGCTAAAATGAGGACTGAGAATGGGCCACTGAAATCATCAACATGAACGTTGTTGGTGACACTGACAAGAGTAACTGAAGCAAAGTAGTGAAGGTGAAAGAATAATTGCAATTGGCTTAACAGACAAAGAGAATAACTGGAAACAGTGGAAATTTGGGTGTCTGAGTGGTTCTGTTGGTTAAGCATCTGACTTCAACTCAGGTCATGATCTCACGGTTCATGGGTTTGAGCCCCACGTTGGGCTCTGTGCTGACAGCTCAGAGCCTGGAGCCTGCTTTGGATTCTGTCTCCCTCCCTCTGCCCCTCCCCTGCTCACACTCTGTCTCTCTTTCCTTCAAAAGTCAATACTACCCAAAGCTATCTACACATTCAATGCAATTCCAATCAAAATTGCACCAGCATTCTTCTCGAAGATAGAACAAGCAATCCTAAAATTTATATGGAACCACAAAAGACCCCGAATAGCCGAAGTAATATTGAAGAAGACCAAAGCAAGAAGCATCATAATCCCAGACTTTAGCCTCTACTACAAAGCTGTAATCATCAAGACAGCATAGTAGTGGCACAAAAACAGACACATAGACCAATGTAATAGAAGAGAAACTCCAGAATTGGACTTACAAAAGTATGGCCAACTAATCTTTGACAAAGCAGGAAAGAATATCCAATGGAAAAAGGACAGTCTCTTTAACAAATGGTGCTGGGAGAACTGGACAGCAACAGGAAGAAGGATGAAACTAGACCACTTTCTTATACCATTCACAAAAATAAACTCAAAATGGATAAAGGACCTGAATGTGAGACAAGAAACCATCAAAACCCTAGAGGAGAAATCAGGAAAAAAACCTCTCTGACCTCAGCCGCAGCAATCTCTTACTTGACACATCTCCAAAGGCAAGGGAATTAAAAGCAACAATGAACTGTTGGGATCTCAGGAAGATAAAAAGCTTCTGTACTGCAAAGGAAACAATAAACAAAACTAAAAGGCAGCCAACGGAATGGGAAAAGATATTTGCAAATGACATATCAGACAAAGGGCTAGTATCCAAAATCTATAAAGAGCTCACCAAACTCCACACCCGAAAAACAAATAATCCAGTGAAGAAATGGGCAGAGGACATGAATACACACTTCTCTAACAAAGACATCCAGATGGCCAACGTCACTCCTCATCAGGGAAATACAAATCAAAACCACACTCAGATACCACCTCATGCCAGTCAGAGTGGTTAAAATGAACAAATCAGGAGACTATAGATGCTGGAGAGGATGTGAAGAAACAGGAACCCTCTTGCACTGTTGGTGGGAATGCAAACTGGTGTAGCCACTCTGGAAACAGTGTGGAGGTTCCTCAAAAAATTAAAAATAGAGCTACGCTATGACCCAGCAGTAGCACTGCTAGGAATTTACCCAAGGGATACAGGAGCGCTGATGCATAGGGGGCACTTGTACCCCAATGTTTATAGCAGCACTCTCCACAATAGCCAAATTGTGGAAAGAGCCTAAATGTCCATCAACTGATGAATGGATAAAGAAGTTGTGGTTTATATATACAATGGAATACTACTTGGCAATGAGAAAGAATGAAATATGGCCATTTGCAGCAATGTGGATGGAACTGGAGAGTGTTATGCTAAGTGAAATAAATCATACAAAGACAGATACCATATGTTTTCACTCTTATGTGGATCCTGAGAAACTTAACAGAAGACCATGGGGGAGAGGGAAAAAAACTTAGAAAGGGGGGAAGCCAAATCATAAGAGATTCTTAAAAATTGAGAATAAACTGAGGGTTGATGGGGGGTGGGGGGGGAGGGGAAAGTGGGTGATGGGTATAGAGAAGGGCACCTGTTGGGATAAACACTGGGTGTTGTATAGAAACCAATTTGACAATAAATTTCATAAATAAATAAATAAACAAACAAACAAACAAACATTAAAAAGAAACAAACAAATAGCAGAAATTGTGAGTGCAAACAAATATCATGAGGAGTTCCTAGGAAGGAGATGTAAATAAGTAATTCTGGAGAAGTGTTCTGTTCTGTTTCCTTTCCAGTTCTTTTGTGAAAGAAGAAATAGCAATATGTTTGCATGCTGATGAGAATGTTCTGGTGCAGGGGAAAGTTCATCATGTAGGAGAGAAGGGGAGTTGCTGGAGTAGTATCTCTGAGTAGGTGAGAGGGGAGGACAGTAGTCAGCAAATGGCAAGACTGATTTTCAATAAGACTATGACTAGGTCATGGATGGTAACAAGGCAGAGAACAGAAAATGTGGATGCAGGTTTAGGGAGGGGGATAAATGTGGGAATGGTAGTTAGGATAAGATCCTGTCTGAGTGCTTTCATTTTGCAGGGAAGTAGGAAATTTCATAAGCTTAGGGTAGTTTGGGGAAGATGACGTTGGATGTTTAAGTAGAGAAAAGGTCTGAAATAATTATCTAAAGAGTATGAAGGTGGAAGTATAGAGGGGAAAGAGTGTGGAGCAGCACTAAGGGAATGCTTGGGGTTGGTGGATGTGAGTTTAACAAGAGTGTTGAGAGTCAATGAGCACACAAGGGAGTGATTATAACAACTGACCATAAAGCATAAGCTGGGCAAAGAGGGGGGAAAGAGGACCTCAAGGGGGTAAAGATCAGAGCATGTGGGTGGTTGAGCTGGTTGAGCATCTGACTCTTGATTTTGGCTCAGGTCATAATCCTAGGGTCATGAGATTGAGCCCCATCTCAGGCTCCACACTGAGCATGGAGTCTTCTTATGATTCTCTCTCTCTCTCTCTCTCTCTCTCTCTCTCTCTCTCTCTCTCTCAAAAAAAAAAAAAAAGAAAAAAGAAAAAAGGTGGGGGGGGGTTCACCTGAAAAGGAGGTAAAAATCAAGCAATAGATTGGTGATCTTAGTGGGACTAACAAATTGCTGGGCTTGGAGTACTAACAGCAGTGAAGCAGAAAGAAAAATGAGGGAGGGGTTGCAGCTACCACTGTTCACAAGCTCCAGGTCATGCGCCTGAAAAACAAGTTGCTCAGTACAGAGGCCAGAGCCTTGGAGAAGATAACTTCAAGGAATGAGTGTGCAGGGAATGATTATTTAAAAAATATTGAAGAAAAAACAAGAATTATGATGAGCCATATGAGACAGTTCCAGTTAGGCAGGAGCCAAAATGATGGGAAATGTAAGGGAAATGCTTCAGGAGAAGGAAGAGCAAAGGAACCGTGAGCGGTGGTGGGTAAAATAATCCAATGTTGTGAGACTCCAAGATGGACTTCTGAAGAAGGGGAAGAGTGAGCATGGTCTGCAAACAAAAGTGGAGGGCAAACAGGGCTCCCTCCCATCTCCAGGTTGGTAAGGCAATGAGAGTAAAAGCAACTACCACTGGGGATCGCTGTAGGGAAAGCAGGACCCTTGGAGAGGCCAGATGTCAGTGAGAGCAGCAAGCAAAGAGGGGTGTTCAGAGAAATGACTAAGATACAGAGACTTCTGGAAACAACACACTGTGATTTCCAGAGGGCGCAGTGGGAGGAATTGAGGAGTTGAAGAGGCAGGAGAAGCAAGTGCAATAGGAGATGCTCAGGTAGTTACGATAATCTGAGAACAAGAATAAGAACACAACAGGGAACCAGGGCCCTAATAAAGACGTGATGGTCCTCATCAGAAGGTTATTCCTATACATGAAGAGCAAGGAGTGCTGTGATGACACGGGGAAGGCTGGACGATGGACATACAATCAGTATATACTCACCATCCAATTTAATCCATCCAATCAAGCTTCTGCCCCAAATCCTGCTGGGAGTTTCCCTGAAGATGGCCAGTGATGCCCGTGGGCCAAATCCAGTCCTCGTGTGCCCGCTCTCACTAGCAGTTTGTAGACTTGACTTCTCCCTACCTCACGGAACCCCTCTCTTGGCTTCAGCAATATCATTCCTTCCAGGATTTTCCCCTCTCTTTCCAGCCACCCCTTCCCAGACTCCTTTGTTGGCTCTTTGTCCTTTATCCTGACCTGAGTCAGAGCTTCTCTGATTCATCCCTGCTGAATCTCAGTGACTGAAACACCATCTGAAAAACACCTTACCTCTCAGCTCCCAATGGATCAGTTACCCACCTAACAGTGAAAAGCTACAGCTAGCCAGACGTCGCTCAGAGATGTCAAACTTTACATGCCGAAACTAGAATGAGACTTCTGTCTCCCAAAACACCCCTTATACCAACACCAACCATCTCCATTTCAGTGAGTAATATGACATCCACCCAACTTCAGAAGTCGAAAACCCTAGAAGCTGGTCCAGATTCTTCCTTATCCAGCAGCGCACATATCCAGTACATAATTAAGTCCTATCAACATGATCTCCAAAATTATCTTGCTGTTCCTCTTCCCTAGAGCTCTCCCACTACCCTATTAAGCCAGCTTTCACAATCTCCTTCCACCCATCGGCCACCCAGCTCATGTCTCCATACCCACCCCTGCTCTCCTCCAGTCCACACACCACACAGCACCAAAAATGAGCTTTTAAGATACAAATCAAGGGGCGCCTGGGTGGGCCAGTTGGTTGAGTGTCCAACTCTTGATTTCAGCTCAGGTTATGATCTCACAGTTCATGAGTTCAAGCCCCATATCAGGCTCTGCACTGTCAGTGCTTGGGATTCTCTCTCTCTCTCTCTCTCTCTCTCTCTGTCCCTCCCCTGCTCACTCTCTCTCTCTCTCTCTCTCAAAGTAAATAAACTTTAAAAATTAATTAATTAATTAATTATTAAAACTAAAATACAAATCAAAACATATCACCAGCTTGCTTGAAACTATTCAAAATGATAGTTGCAGATGAAAATACAGTTGAGTTTATCTGTAATATATTTATGATCTGGAAGTGGAAAAATTCTTTTAAACATGGTTTAAATCTAGGCACCATAAAGAACAACTTGACAAATTTGACTACTTAAAAATCAAAACTCTGGGGGCGCCTGGGTGGCGCAGTCGGTTAAGCGTCCGACTTCAGCCAGGTCACGATCTCGCGGTCCGTGAGTTCGAGCCCCGCGTCAGGCTCTGGGCTGATGGCTCGGAGCCTGGAGCCTGTTTCCGATTCTGTGTCTCCCTCTCTCTCTGCCCCTCCCCCGTTCATGCTCTGTCTCTCTCTGTCCCAAAAATAAATAAAAAAAAAAAAAAAAAATCAAAACTCTGGATCGCAAAATATCAAGCTAGGAAAATATGTTTGTTACAGTATCACCAGGCATCCTTTCCTCAATTACAAAGCAATTATTTCACAAGGAACTCAAATAAATCCATAATGAAAAGAAGGACCCAGGATAAAGGTGATTAAAATGTATGAAAAGACACAAACATGAAAAACTTATAGACATAAGAAAAACTCAATTCTATTCATGATTCAAAAAATGTCATTTCAAAAGACATGGGGATACCATTTCCTACTTACCAAGTAGGCAAAACTTAAAATAAAAATATTTAATGATAGGGGTGTTGGGTGGCTCCGTCGGGTGAGCATCTGACTCTTGATTTCAGCTCAGATCATGATCTTACAGTTTGTAGTTTAAGCCCTGTGTCAAGCTCTGCACTGACAGTGTGGAGCCTACTGTGGATTCTCTCTCTTCCTCTCTCTCTGCCCCTCCCTGCTTGCACTCTCTCTGTGTCTCGAAATAAATAGATAAACGTGAAAAAAATTGTTTAAAAACTTAATATTATCCAGTGTTCAGGAAGGTGTAGGAAAACAGGCACACTCATATATTTGAAGGGAGCGGTTTTAAATTGGTGAAATCATTCTGGAAGGACAATTCAGCACTATCTTTCAAAAGTTGAAAAGCACATAGTAATGTTACTTAATAATTAAGCTTGCAAAAGAGCTCCAAGATTTATGATCAAAGATTCTGCGGGAAGTATTGTTTGCTATGACAAAACAAAAATGAAAGGAAAGCTACAAAAATATCTATTGATAGGTAATTGGTGAAAAAAAAAAGATCATGAATTCATAAGCCAGAATATTATGTAGCTTTTTATAAGAATGAGGTTTTCGAGGTGTCGATATATTATTCAGTGAAAAGATAAGTACAGAACATCATGTAAACATGATCCCTTTGTTTTTTATACATACAAATATTCAGGTATTTGAATAAAATTTTGAAGGAAACACAAGACATTTTAATAGCGACTATCCTTGAGGAAAGGACAAGAGCATCAGAGTAAGAGAGAGAAACATATATGCCTATATATTTAAATGTATAAAAACAAAACTTTTGGGGCACCTGGGTAGCTCAGTCAGTTAAGCGTCCAACTTCGGCTCAGGTCATGATATCACAGTTCGTGAGGCTCATGATCTGAGCCTTGTCTACTACTCTTCTCTGATATTAAACAACATCCTCACTGCATTCTTTCAATTTCTCAAATATGCCATAGTACAAAGCCTCAGGGCCTTTGCATCTGCCAGAGATATTCTGCCCCTGACTTTGTATGGCTAACTCCTCATCTCTTAGGTCTTGGCCTAAATGATACCTCTTCAGAAGTTCTTTTTGTAGTTTCTCTAAGGATGGTCTCTCGTTTGCAATTATTATCTCAGGTCCTGGTTTGATTCCTTCACATTACTCTGTAAATTTTTGCTTACCTTTTCTGTGACTCTTTTTTTTTTTTTTTTTTGAGGGGTGGGATGGCCCTTCCACTAGAACATTAGCTCCTTGAAAATATGGAACCATGTTTGTTTTGTTTGCTTCTGTGTCTCTCTCCAGATCCTACCATATGGTGGGTGTTCCGCAGAGTAACCATGGAACTGATCACTCAAGCAGGGACGCTTGTGAGAAAGAAGGGGGGTGGGGCGCCTGGGTGGCTCAGTCGGTTAAGCGTCCGACTTCGGCTCAGGTCACGATCTCACGGTCCGTGAGTTCGAGCCCCGCGTCGGGCTCTGTGCTGATGGCTCAGAGCCTGGAGCCTGTTTCAGATTCTGTGTCTCCCTCTCTCTCTGGCCCTCCCCTGTTCATGCTCTGTCTCTCTCTATCTCAAAAATAAATAAGTATTTAAAAAAAAAAAAAGAAAGAAAGAAAGAAAGAAAGAAGGGGGGAGCCTAAAAATTTTTCCACACTCACAAGTATAACCAGGAGAATCCTAAAAAACTTAGAAATATGTTTGCCCTATTAAGGACACATTTTGAAAACTGCATGAATGACTATTAATACTGAAAAGCTTAAAGATCTGTCAGAAAAGAAGAGACTGCTCAAAATAAGCAACTATTAGAATTTGTTTTCAGAAGTTGTTTCCTGATCTCCTCCTCTCCTCCCTTCGGGCTGTTGTTTCACGTTCTTGCTGTACATGAGCAACAGTGACAAGAGTTCTAGTGTTTCTTTGGGGTTGGCCTTCAAATTTAGTTCAGCTAACTAATCTATATGATCTACCTCAAACTATAATTCTCCTCCATTCTAATCACTACCCCTTTACTGCCTTGACTGAAAAATAATACCATGCAAACAGTCCTCAAGGAAACATTCCTGACTTAGAGCAGGACTTTCTCAAGTCAGGAATCAGAAACCACAGTTAAATACAGTGCCAATTACCCTGTAAGTTGTGATAACTAAGTTAATGAGCATCGATTTTATTTTCTACTGTTCGACCAGAATAGATTACACATCAGTACATATCTGACATGATCATATTAAAGAAGTCAGCCTCCTACAATACACCGGAGCTCTATTTATCAAACCTATTACACATGCATGTGCATCCAAACACACACACACACACACACACACAGAATATGAGGTAGCCTACAAGGGGAGCCTTTGGGTGGCTACAAGGGTGGCTCAGTTGGTTAAGCGTCTGACCTCACCTCAGATAATGATCTCATGATTTGTGGGTTTGAGCTCCACATCCGGCTCCGTGCTGATGGCGGGGAGCTTGCTTGGGATCCTCTCTGCTTCCTCTTTCTCTGCCCCTCCCCTGCTTGTGATTTCTCTCTCTTTCAAAGTAAATAAATAAAAACTTTAAAAAAGAAAAAGGTAGCCTGTAAGAGAATGATTCCTGGAAATCAAGGATGCCCAAACATTTCCAGGGGACAGCCATATCCCTTCACAAATTCTGAGACGATAAGCATGAGTTGGATGAACCCAAGTTTAAGCCAGTCTCACACAATAATCACAAAATTATTTAGTCTTTCTCCCTCCATTTTTAATCTTTCCAAATGAGGTCAATGCCAATGGAACAGGTGGGGTCTTGCAAGGATTAAGCGGGACTCAAATAGCAACTAGCATGTACACCTGCATACATTCCATATTCAACAAATGTTAGCCCCTTCCAGACTCTCTCTGTTTTCACCCCAAGCCTCCACAAGGGACCAGCACGGCTCCCACACCAACCTCACGTGGTGATGTGGGGTATGGAGGAGGGAGTGAGGGAAGGTGGGGGGGAGAGGTGACAATCAATGACTCACTCTCCCTGGGAAACCATTTGGCTTTCTCGGTGCTGCCTGTGCACCCTGTACTGACACATGAGAGCCTTTTCTTAGCAGCTGCAGATACACGATGTTCTCGCAAGCCAACGTGACACAGCCACATTTTTACATTTTATTTTTTTTTTTAATTTTTTTTCAACGTTTTTTATTTATTTTTGGGACAGAGAGAAACAGAGCATGAAGGGGGGAGGGGCAGAGAGAGAGGGAGACACAGAATCGGAAACAGGCTCCAGGCTCCGAGCCATCAGCTCAGAGCCTGACGCGGGGCTCGAACTCACGGACCACGAGATCGTGACCTGGCTGAAGTCGGACGCTTAACCGACTGCGCCACCCAGGCGCCCCCACATTTTTACATTTTAACGTGACCCTAAGAAATAAGCAATTATAGTTTTGGGGTTTTTTAAATAGGAAGTACTACATGTAAAAAGGAGCCCTCCCTCCTCCTGGGGAGATAGGAGTCATGCCCTGAGACTGGGGTGAAAGTCAAAGACAGGCTATCTACAGTGATGCCATGGGCAGAGGTAGGGGAAGGGTCTGGATGGAATGATAGTGTGAGCATCTGCGGGCACCTCTTAGTGACAGCACAAGATGGAAGCTGAAGGCTGTTTTTAAGATCATGAAATATCCATGATATCAAATCAGACACATCCAACTGCCATCGAGACTGTCAGACTGGGATTCACCTGCTGGGACTCTTACTACCCACCCACCCACCCCCCAAAATCAGCTTCAAATTTTAAAAATTCTACAAGGCAGTTACTGCCACAGTTTGAAACTTGTCAAATATATTTGCAACTGCTCCTGCGTTTTGGTGTGCAAAATACAAATGTCATTAGTAATCAGTATTTGAAGTTTCTCTTTGTCTATGTAAAGCTCCAGCTCAAAATATTTTAGTATCTGTTCTTTCCTTCAGCAATGTTAAATGAAGCATCCCAAATTTAGCCTTACACACAACGCGTTTTAAAAAAGAAATCCCAGAAGGATGTAATTATTTAAATCCAATTTCATAAAGATTGTAACTGCTTGGGGGGAAAAAAAGGAAAATAATTACAAGAACTGTCACTGATAATTTTGGCTAACAAAATGGAACAAACTAGAATGGGCTACACCCTGTACCTAAGTGCATTTAGTGTAAATGAATGTTTTCCATAAAAATGCTGTATTTTTAGATTTGTGACAACTTTCTGCTTCACAGGGCCCCTCCTTGGGGACAATAAATTAGGAATAGTAAGAGGCCACCTGAGAACAGGTGGCAGTTCATTTTATCTTAGCCGAGCTGTGTCAGAGCACATGAGCAATGGATTCGGTTGACTTCCTTTCTTAACAGGACCCATGAATTCCCAGTGCTCCATCCTGTCTCTCTTGAAGTGCACGCTTCCCTCCCACAGGCCTCTTGGGTTCCAGCACAACACGTCAGCTCAAATCTGCACACCTCTTCAAGGTCCTCCACATCTGTAATAACATTTTCCATGTTTGTCCTTCTCACCTTAGGCTTTAAACCGGCGTGTGAAGGAGGAATAAGAAAGTGGAAAGGGCTCTGGCTTTGGAACCAGGCGGCCCCGAATCCCAAATCTCTCTGCAGTGTTTTCTACCTATGATTCCTTGATCGGCCTATTAACATCTCTGAATTTGCCTCATCTTTAAAATAATGGTGAGGATACTTCTTTCACACTGTTCCTGTGAAGGTGAAATAGTCTAGTGTGTAGGACATCCCTAGTACGGTGCTACCAATGTCTAAACTCTAAACCAGAGGAAGTTGTAAATCTCTAGGTGACCTCCTGGGACCCTGGTCTTAAATATGACTTAGGACAATGTCAGTTAAACATGTGTAAAGTTAGCAGTCATGGTGGCTGTACTGAAATGTGGGCTAACAATGCTATTGACCAAGTGAATTGCCTCTCTGTTCAATGAGTTATCATCAAAGATAAGGTACCTGAAGTTTTACTAACAAAGGACCACTTAGCACAGACCCTTCTTTACTTTTACCCTGTTCAAGATGTTGTACAATGGATTTGTATTTTTTAAACAATCCATTTGTTTATTGCCATGTAAAAATGAACACAAAAATATAAAAGCTTAAAATAGCAACAACAAAGCAATTTCTTTGGGCTGGGAAATCCAGGGAGAGCTTAGCTGGGGGCCCTCTGTCTGAGGGCCTCTCAAACAGTAAACTGAGGCTGTGATATGATCTGAACGCTTGATGAGAAAATGACTGAGGGAGTCCACTTCCAATCCCATTCACCTAATTATTGAGAAGGCTGTCTTTCACCACGAGGGCCATTCCCCAGAACAAACAATCTAAGAGGGAGAAAAAGAGAGAGAGTATCCAAGGTAGAAGTGCAGTCTTTTTACAACCTCATCTCACAGAAGACATCTCACAATCTGCCATACTCTGTTCATTAGAACTAAGTCCCTCAGTCCAGCCCGCAGTCCCTGAGCGGAAATGACACAGTGGTGTAAAGGCCCAGCAGCAGGGGTCACTGGGGGCTACCTCCCATGTAGTCACTGACACAACTGCTGAAAACAAGTCTAGCTGACTCCTCTGTGATGGGAGCCACTTTGTTGAGTTCCTGAATTGGTAGGACAACATGACTCTCTCCTCTATTTTTCTTCCAAGTATGGAAGAACTGGAAACCCACCCCCTTTTAGGACAGTCCCCATCCAGTAAATACATCCTGGTGCTTCAGACCATGTTTATAGCCAATGCATGCTTAATGCAGTTTCAGAGCATGCCTTCACAGAAAAACGAAGTGGGGAACATGATCCAAAAGAATCACTCTCACCAGCATGCCTTCCCAAATCCCACTCTTCACCAAACTAATGCAGTGCAGTTAAAACCCTATGCATTCCATGGACTGTCCTGGTATCATAAGCCTTCCAACCTAAGCCTGAATACTTCCAAAGACTTTAGTTCAATCCTTTGAAAAGTCTTTCAGGCCACAATGGAATACACTAATGCATTAAATTTAGAGCTGCTACCTTTGGAGTTTGCTAAACATTTCTCTTGTGACCTGAAAGAGTTAATGTGACATACACAGCTTATCTTGTAATGAGGGTACCACTTGAACACTGATGATAATAAAGCTCTTTATATTGGCATCCTACTGAGATCTTGGTTACTAGTTTTTTCAAACAACGAACAGGCACACAATGACTTTTTATTTTGTGTCTGGAGAACTAGAAATAATATTTAAATACTACTACAATGCAAAGATTACCAACAAAAGAAACACACTGTTAATTTGAAAGCCAAATACCAACCAAATAGAGCCATGAAGGCAAACTCATAAACCATGATTTCAAACCACGTTTAATGGAGTTCTGCGATTCCTGAGAGATGCCACTGAGGACCCCCAGGACAGGGAGATGGGAAGCTGACTAGACAGGGCGGTGGCCCTCCCCAACCGGGATTTCATTTCAGTCACAGCTCACAGCCTTCATCTGTTGTGCACAGTGAGCTTAGCTTAAAATGTCACACAAAACTGATAATATCCAGGATTGGCAAGTTTATGAGAAGTGTGCATTGTAAGGTAGAATACAAATTATTATAATAGTATTGGGGGACAATTTGACATAACCTATCAAAATTTAACTCTGATACTTTTTGTCCCTGAGTTTCTGGATCTAAAGTACCATAGTGAGGAACCAGCTGAGTCTGGTATGTCATAAACTCAAGCAGGGTGATAAGTTTCACAAACACTCTTTGTGAAAGAGTGACTGATTTTTGTGAATTAAATTTTTATTTCCCTGTCTTGAAACACTGTGACACATAGGTATTGAGAACATTTAAAGGGAAGACCACTTTCAGGATGCTGTCTGCCACTCGGTGGACAGTCATGTCTTTTTGTTTTTGTTTTTGTTTTTGTTTTTGTTTTGAGAGAGACAGAGCACGAAAGGGGGAGGGGCAGAGAGAGAGGGACACACAGAATCCGAAGCAGGCTCCAGGATCTGAGCTGCCAGCACAGAGCCTGACTCAGAGCTCAAACTCTTGAACCACGAGATTATGACCTAAGACAAAGTCAGAGGCTTCACGACTGAGCCACCCAGGCACCCCAGTCATTTCTTTTTGTAAAAGACAATAGTTTGCATTTTTATATCCAGTAGCAAGACCACAGCCTGACACAAAGAAAGTACTAAAAACATGTTTGCTAAGCAGATAAGTGAATCACTGTTAAGCAATGTGTAAATATGGTAAAGTATCAATTATGTACACCTGTATAAGGAAAAAGAGATAATGACTATCTTTGCTTGACAGTGGGAGCTGGAAATTCTCCTTTAGGAAAACCAAACAGCCATTTCTTATATATTCTCCAACCATTTCCTACTCAGATCGGAAGGAAAGGAAGGAAGGAGGGAGGAAAGGAAAGTAGGGAGGGAAGGAGGGAGAAAGGGAGGGGAGGAGAGGGGAGGTAGGAAGGAGACATGGAGAATCGTAGGCTAGACAGATTGCTTCAAGACCATGAAAATAATTATGTTATATACCTATGACAATAGCAGCTTTAAAATTATTTCCATTGTCATGAGGGTAAGAACTATTTTTTGATGTCTCCAGGAAATGAAAAAATATGTACGGTTAGTTTCATATTGTCAGTTAGATATTGAGTTACCAAAATTATAATTCTACTCAATATCTGAAGTGATGGCTCAGATAAAAAGTTTGCCTGATCAGAAACATAATTTTCCATGAGGCACTCTGTGTCACTCCATAAATACTTTTGTACTTAACAGACAAGATACAGAAATAGGGCTTTTTGTCTATGCCCTGAGAAACAAAATCTATACCACAGTGCCATGTACACTGTACTTCTACCTTGAAGTGAAATATTAATACCCTAGTATAATACCCAAGTATTATTTCAACAAAAGCAGGGAATATATCTATTTAAATTTTATATTCAACAGCTACTATGGTATTTGACACATAGTACATGTCAACAAATATTTGGTGTTGATGATGCCCTGAACAGACACTGCACACACTCCACTCAGCATCATCTGTCTTTTCTGCTCCACTCCCATCAAACAGCTTTATGTGGGTATAATTTACATGACATAAAATTCATCTGGGTGGTAGAATTTAATTCTTTTTTTTTTTTTTTTTAATTTTTTTTTCAATTTATTTTTGGGACAGAGAGAGACAGAGCATGAACGGGGGAGGGGCAGAGAGAGAGGGAGCCACAGAATCGGAAACAGGCTCCAGGCTCCGAGCCATCAGCCCAGAGCCCGACGCGGGGCTCGAACTCACGGACCGCGAGATCGTGACCTGGCTGAAGTCGGACGCTTAACCGACTGCGCCACCCAGGCGCCCCTAGAATTTAATTCTTTACTAGGTGGGCCAAATCTCTGAAAGACCTGTTATGCACAAAGCTCCTTCTCAGGGACTCCTATCTAAGGGCTCCTTCTTAACTACTTTCACACAAGTCACCATGCTACTGTCACATTACACCACAAATTATGAATTAGCTGATTTAATAAAGAATGGACCCCAGACCCAAAGGCAGCCAGTCCACAGGTATCCCTGGGCCCATGAGATAAGTTAACAAGAAAATTTTTCCCAGCAGAGAGGATCATAACCACCTGTAGTGATCACGTATTTGTCTGAGAGAGTCCAATCATGAGACATTCAGAATGGAAGGCCCAGGGGCTAACCTACAACACCCAGAATATAGCAAAGTGAGAGGCTGCTATCACACTAAAGGAGAGAACCTAGAATCCCTGCCATGAGAGATGAATGAGAAGATCTGCTCCCTAGAACTGTAAGACGATTTCAATCCAACTCCAGGGAGGAGTTAATGAGCCCCAGCTAGCACTGAGACACAAGGTTAACCAGTGCTCACTGTTCAGCTGATGCTGTAACAAGTCTCCCAAGGCATCCTAACAATAGTAGATCTTGACCCTGGTTATGCCATTTCAGCAACTTTGTACACAGTCCTTATCCACACAATTCCTTTGATAACAACACGCAAGCACCAGAGGTTTATCTATTGCCTTGAGCTGATAGCTCACCTAGAGGTTCAGTGATTTTTCCCGTAAGTTGTTGGCAAAACAATTTTGCCGCTAATGAAAATGATAGTAGCAGGCCCTTACATTCAGTGCGTACTTATTCTTTACCCAGCCCATCTTTCTTCAGATTGAATTGTCCCAAGAATCAAATAAAGATTGGTCATTATTCCCATTTTACACGTGGCCTAACTGAGCCTAAGAAAATATGAAGCAGCTTGCCCCAAGGCACACAGCCAGTTAGTAAAGTCAAAACTCAAGTCAGGGACACAAGATGCTAGATCCAGAACACCTAGCCACTAAGCGTATGGCCTTGAATTTATTGGTTCCAAAGGGTGAGTATGAACCCTGGACCTACAAAAGAGAGTTAAGATCAAGAGAGAACCTAGAAAAATATGTATAGAACTCCCTTATGCTCTGTCAGGATTTTCACTTAAAAGAAACTGGACTGCCTGCTAGTTGCCTTGAGATCTAGTTTTGTGCAATATCACCTCTTCTTAAAGTCTAATTTCATGATAGAAATTACTATTTTATTTATTTCTGTTGATGTCTTCATAATAAACTCGTTATTTAAGGGAGCATGAGTGTGTCTCAACTCCTTGAAACCTAAAAACAAGCCAACAACAACAACAAAAAACCTAACTAAAACATATGCTGTTGTAAGGAAAAGGCATTCAACCTCTGTTTCCATCAAATAAAGAATGGCTAATAGAATGAGGAAGATAGGAATATGGTGAGCAAAGTGATTAGCCAGGGTCCCAGCAGGAAACGGCACGCTCACATGGAAGAATCTGAGGAGGGTTTAAAAAAACAGATCATGTACAAAGGTTTGAGCAGGTATCAGGGAAGTCATGAGAATGATGATGGTGAGAGATGGAGACGTAGCTAGAACCTGGAAACAGAACTGTGAGGAGAGTTTCACGTGGAAGTCACTATGGCCTTTCATCATTCAAGGAGGAAGCAACAAGCCCAAGGTGACCCTGAAGAGAGGGAACCAGGGGAATAAATACCCTGACTTCACCACCACCCCAACTCCTGCGATTCTCCATCAGCCAAGTCCAGCTTGATGTTTGAGGAACAGGAAGCCTATTTCTATGGGTCAGCATTCTGGGGCAAAGACAGAGTGGAGAGTGCATATGGAAGAGAAAATTGGAAAGTACTTGGACACAGTGGTAAAAATAAAGGGTTGGAGGAATCAGATTTAAGAATAAAGGAGAAATTGTGATAATATGGAGCAGGCAGTTACACAGATATGACAGGTTAGTGAACAGACACCCACAAAATCCCTTTGCACCAACTCCCTTTGGCTCCCCTATCCCCTTTCACCTTGTGGCCAGCTGTCTTGCTCACACTGCCTCTGCAAGGTCCAAGGTCAGTCAGGAGCATAGGCCCTATTGTAAGAGTGATTCTAATTAGTACCCTAAGTTTCTTCCCACTGTTTAAAACTTTTGTTCCTAACATTTAAAGAGTTACCACTGGGTACCTGGGTGGCTCAGTCGATTAAGCGTCAGACTCTTGATCTTGGCTCAGGTCATGATCTCATGGTTCATGGGTTGAGGTCCCACACTAAGCTCTGTGTTGAAAGCACAGAATCTGTTGGGGGTTCTCTGTCTCCCTCTCTCTCTGCCCCTCCTGGCTCACACTCTATCTTTCTCTCTCAAAATAAATAAATAAGAATTTAAGAGAAAATAAAGAATTAGCACCAATCCTTCTCCAACTCTTCCAAAAACTTTAAGAGGGGAGAGTACTCACAAACCCTTTTTTGAGGCCATCATTACTCAAATAACAAAGCCAGATAAGGACACGGCTGGAAAAGAAAAGTACAGGCCAATGTCTCTGATAACCACAGATACAAAAATTCGCAACAAAATATTAGCAAACTGAATTCAACATCACATTAAGAGGGTCATCACCATGATCAAGCATGATTTATCACTGGGATGCAAGAATGTTTAACATACATAAATCAATAAAATGTGATTCACCACATTAATAGAAGAAAAGATAAAAACCATATGATCAACTCAATGAATGCAGAAAGAGAATTTGACAAAATACAACACCCTTTCATGATAAAAAAACTCTCAACAAATTGTGTGTAGAAAGAACATATCTCAGCATAACAAAGAGCACATATGACAAGCTCACAGCTAACATACTCAGTAGTGAAAGACACAGAGGTTTTCCTCTAAGATCAGAAACAAAACAAGGGTGTCCACTCTCACCACTCCTGTTTGACACAGAAGTCCCAGCCAGAGCAATCAGGAAAGAAAAAGAAATATAAGACATCCAGATCAGAAAGCTAGAAGTAAAACCGTCTTTATTTGCAGATGATATGATCTCACATATACAAAATCCTAAAGGCTCTACCAAAAACAAATTTAGTAAAGCTGCAGGATACAAAATCAACATAAAGAAATCAGTTTCCCAGCTGGCATAAAACAAAAATGCTTATCCTAAAATTTAGATGGAAATGCATGGGACCCAGGATAGCCAAACAATAGTGAAAAAGAAGAACAAAGTTGGAGGACTCATATTTTGAAAAGATCAATAAAAACAGATAAATCTCTAGTGAGATCAATATAGTGAGAGAGAGAGAGAATTCACACATTACCAATACCAGGAATGAGAGATACATTACTATGGATCGTCCATCTAGTCAAAGAATAAGAGGAAAAAAGGACAAATTCCTTGAAATACACCAACTACCAAAACTCACTCAAGAATGAATAAAGGGCTATTTATTAATTATAATGAGCATGTATTATTGAAGGTGGGTGATAGGCACAAAAGTGTTCAGTAGGCTATTCTCTCTGCATTTACGTTTTTGAAATATCATTAATGTTTTTAAATAGATACAGCACAAGGCAAAACAAATATTTATCAAATGTTCAGCTTACTTTGACGAGATTTTATGTCATCTTTCATCCCCACCAGCAAATTGGATGGCCTTAAGCCAGCTAACTTTTTCAAATAACAGTTTTTCTATTTTTGAAATGAAGGAATTGACCTAAATCATAAGATTCTTTCCAGCTTTCAAGTTCTATGACTTTGGACTAATGCATTCCAAGACTTCCTGTAAATTTTCCCTTCAAAGAACTCACTAGGTAGCAGTATGACTACATTTCTGAGTGTGAGCACTGCAGAGATAATTGTTTGTGAGTAAAATCCATGAGTTACTCATGGTTTCTTTGTGTCCTGAAAATACACAGATTAAAACAAAAACCAAGTTTCTCTTAACTAAATTGTTCATGTTCCCTCTCTCTCCCTTCCTCCTCCCATCCTCCTCTTTCTTTCTCTACAGTTTCTTCCTGTCAATGACTATGTTGTTACATATATTATCAATTAAAAAAATAGAACATGGTGTAACAGAAGTAATATTAAGTCAGCAGAAACTACCATTGTCTTCCTTTTGTGATTTAGAAGGACTCTGAGTCCCTTAGGACTGTTAAATAACCCAAAATGATAATTATATAGTGGATGCCCTTTGTTTAGTTCCTCTTTCTCTGGTCCTAGTGCAACATTTTTTTTTAATTTATTTATTTTGAAAGAGAGAGGACAGATTTATTTATTTTGTGGGGAGAGGGAGCACACATGAGGAGAGGAGGGGCAGAGAGAGGGAGAGAGAAAATACCAAGCAGGCTCTTCACCGTCAGCATCAGAGCCCAATGTGGGTCTCAAATTGATGAACTGTGAGATCATGACCTGAGCTGAAACCAAGCGTTAGATGCTTAACCAACTGAGCCACCCAGGCACTGCCCCCAGTGAAACATGTTTTAACTACATGATTCTTTCCTATTTACCAAAGTTGACTGATCCCAGAGTAGACCCCTGACACACATCGGTCAGTCTGTCCTGAACACATGAAAAAGTAAAACGCAGGGTCACAAAGTTTCTGAGAAACTGTGATAGCTCTCCTCTAGATGAAAAAGAAGGAGGTCCATAATCTGCCACTGCTGAATCCTTGTGTGAGTCAGTATTCAGTCATGAGACAAAACCCACACCAGTTACTTAAACGGAGAGAATTTAATATAGAGAATGATCAGTTAGGCACTGAAGAAGTAGAAAGGCAGAAAGTGACCAAAGATAACCTGGAAGTAAGCAAATACAGGAAATAGCTCTGGCATGACTGGGAAATAAAGGGAAGAAGCTGGAATTGTGGGAACCACGAGAATAATTCTCCATATTTCTTCTCACACTCCTGACATGACAGCGATGGACGAGAGGAACCCTGTGCTTGAAGTCAGTTGTGGAGAAGAATGCAACTCGGAAATGCTGGCCTTCAGTGACCTGCCTCTTAGGGGCAGAGAAGAGCCAGCATTACGCTGGGACTCAGGAGCTGAAGACAATGGCAAAACAACACAATTCGAAAAACAAATTCTGAATCCCAAAGTGCAGTTTCTGGAGTATTCTGTTCTGGCAAATGAGAACTGCAGAGAATGCCAAAAAGAACTTGTATCTGGATCAAAGGCTGATATTAACGAAGTAACTCAGAGAGGCGTTTTGTTCCCAGAGGACAGTAAAGTTCCCAAAGACCTGGGTGGTGTTTATCCTTACACACAACAGAAACAGCACTCACTGCCTGTGCCCCCACACCCTACCCCCAATCTGGAAAATGGTTCCTTGAGAGGCCTTAGGAGTTCAAATTTCAAGAAGCCAAAGAATACAATGGAAGGCTTCCTGGGAATTTAGTACGGAAGGGGAGTGTGGGAAGGCTTTGGTGTCAGATCTGAGAACTGAATCCTAGCTCAATCGCTTACTAGTGATTGAGTTACCTTGGGAAAATGTCTTTCCCCTTCTGCAGGTGGGTTTCCTCATCTACAAAAGGTGGATAATAATAACCATCTCCTAGGTTGGTGGAGTGATCTGGCTTTCTCTAATAGTAGACCCATTTATTCTACTGCAGGAGGAATCCCCGTACGGATAATTCGACAGGTTGATAATATACATCATCACCACCTGAGGCAGTCCGCTTTCCTGTATGTTCAGTCTCTCAGCATACATTTACTAAATGAATGCTTTGTATCAGACAACTTGCAAAATTATTGAATACCACAGTGAAAACACATCATGGCTCTGACTGTAAAAGAGCTAAACAGTGTAGCCCGGGAGATGAGTATGTAAACGGTTATGAGCATAATCATTCGTGATTACTAGCAAGTCTTTCATGCTTTGTGAAGACCAAATCTCCTTAGGGCAGCTAGGCCAAAACCGTCACCTGTCATCATATGGAAAACAGGGAACCTGGATGTTAAATGTGATAGGATACAGAAAGCACCTGATATATAGCAAGTAGCCAAGAGATGTAAGTTCCCTTCTCCCCCTCCCAAAGATGTGTCTTAAATTCGTATGAACCTACAACATCCTCTCCCATGTCTTTGGTAAACCCAAGTTTTGCTTGATGGTTTCACTCTCTATATTTCCTGTGAAATGAGACCCCTCTAACAAAGTGCTCCATGTTGTCCAGAGTTGTTCCTGTACACTGATACATCTATCTCCGATCTTCTTCTTGTCTAGGGTGGGGGTTTCCCTAAGTGTTTTTCTGTGATGGGAAGGCCAGGAAGTGATGATATGAATATATGTCAGAAATGTTTGACTTGTGGCTTCCGTGAGAAGACAGCATTTTACTTCTTCCCAAAACAGCCCGATCTGCGAAGAGCCTCAAAGTGTCTTGGGTCGCTTTGTTGTGCTTCCAGTATTTCTGGAAATCATACTGGGAAAAAGAAAATATTTCTCCTCTGAAACTCACATTACTCTGGAATGGCACCTTTCATATATTGTTTACATTGTAATGTGTCTGTGAGTTATCTCCAAGCTGAGTTCACGAAGGGAAAGGATGCAAGTATGTAGCTTTTAATAATTGCTTTCAGCTTTCACATTCTGATCAAAGACCAGGTCTGATAACAGCACCTTGCTCTAAAACTCCTTCCATAGCAAACTAGACATAATATATTTATTGTTATAAATGGCAATGTCTTATTAGCTCATGATGTTTTAAGTCTATCCATCTTCTGCCCTGGGCCATTTTACACAGGAATGCGGTTAATCCGACACAGGCTAATTCATAGCATTGTTCTGTACAAAATCTCCTTTGGATTCAGGTTCCTCAGCTGTTTGTTTAAACTCCAATCTTTAATTTTAGATAAATTCAGCGCTTCCTTAGCCTACAAGAATGACAAGTGATTTTACTGGATAAAAGTGAAATTCTGAACATTATTAATGAGGAATGAAAAAATGGGAAGAAAATGAAGTTTGCAAATATGGCATGCTTCATCACAAGATGATGATTTTAAGAGAACTACTTTAATCATCAGAGTTATTCTGTATCAAATAGGCTTTATTTAATTGCAAGGAGCAGCCACTCTCAAGTAATGGGAATACTGAGATGTTAAACGGTGAATCGAATGTTGAGAATTTAGCTAAAAGACTCCGTACTTGTTGCTGCCTGGGCCTCCATTCTGTGTGGGCAAGGGGGGCCGGCAGAACTGACACCCCCCCCCCAGAGCATGCCCACAGAGTCACGAGCCCCCCAGAGCTCATGCTCCCTGCCCCCAGAGCAGGCCCACAGAGTCATGAGCAAATGTGATCTCCTGAAGTGACATCCCCTGAGGCCCCCCAAAAAAGCATTCTCCCTGTCTCCTAGGGCCTTCCCTTGGTGTGCCCCATAGAGAAGACCCCTGAGAAGCTCACCAAAAGCCAGCACTTTTTGGTTTGTATTGGCCACTCTGGCCTCAGCCAGGGAACCCGAAAGCCCCTCACTCGGACTGTCATAAAGGCACCTACTCCAGATCCTGCTGGGCTCTCACTGCCTGCGTGCTGCCTTGACCTCCCCATGTGATCCCTCCAGGCACACCCTGTACCTCCTCCAGGACTTGGGAGTAATAAACTTCTCTATTTTAATTCCCCTGTGGCCCTTTGTTAAATCCATGAGATACACTGGGGCTCTACTCTACAGATGTTAATTTAACAAAGTCACAACCGTAAGACAAGAAGCCATTCCAGCACTCGTGCTCTCGACTGCAGGGGATGGGGCAGGGGGAAGAGAACATCATTCAGTATCCCTCAGAACACCTAGATCACTCTGGTGAGCCTACAGAGCTCTGCCCTAGTGAACGTGTCATTTGTCAGGAACAAGCGGTTACTCCATATCCTGGTGTTTCTGCTCTGTGTCAGAGTTTTATCTTTGTCTCTGTGTGTGCTCACTTCTACCGCCAGCTATCCCTGCATCTAACACTGCCTATTGCCTTTCCTCTGTGTGGACTTCACCTTCCCCAAGGACAGAGTCATAGTGGGTAAGAATGTCTCCATCCATGATGGCACACCCTACTGAGGACAATTCTTCCATCAAGACACCCTGTAGACCTTTAACACAACCTTCAGTTGAGTGGATCTTACTCTCTCATGGGCCACAAGAAACCTAAAGAATGTTTCTCAAAATTGTAATATCTTTGGGTCATTAGATGGACATCTGTATATATGCCTCCAATAACAACTTGAGGTAAAAAAAAAAAATGTATGAGAATCATAACACATTTAAATAATGAAAGCATAACTTTTTATATATTAATATTATGATACTAATATTAGTTTGTTTCAGTAAAAGGTGACATAATATGTTTTTATACAGACCACTGAGAGCTTGGACCATGGGTTGTTTCTTATCCAGGAAGTTTCTTTTCTTAGTTTTTGCTTCTACAAAATTAAAAATATAAACTCCAAATAATACCGGCAATAGCAGGGAGTGCGTAGTGTCTTTCTTTTCCAGATAATTTTGTCTCTTAAGATGGAATATGGACTCAGAAACTGTGGATTCCAGAAGATATTAATTTGAGTTTTTATTTTATTTTATTTTTTTTTAAATTTTTTTTCAACGTTTTTTATTTATTTTTGGGACAGAGAGAGACAGAGCATGAACAGGGGAGGGGCAGAGAGAGAGGGAGAGGCAGAATTGGAAACAGGCTCCAGGCTCCGAGCCATCAGCCCAGAGCCCGACGCGGGGCTCGAACTCACGGACCGCGAGATCGTGACCTGGCTGAAGTCGGACGCTTAACCGACTGCGCCACCCAGGCGCCCCTAATTTGAGTTTTTAAATGATGATGGGGTGTCTGGGTGTCTCGGTCGGCTAAGTGTCCGACTTAGGCTCAGGTTATGATCTCACGGTCCGTGAGTTTGAGCCCCACGTCAGGCTCTGGGCTGACAGCTCAGAACCTGGAACCTGCTTCGGATTCTGTGTCTCCTTCTCTCTCTCTGCCCCACCCTTGCTCAGACTTTCTGCACACACTCTCAAAAATAAGCATTAAAAAATATTTTTACAAATAAAAAATAAAATGCCTGTATCCACTGAAACAGTCATAATTTTTCTTCTTTCATGTGGTTAAATTAGGCAAATAAAATAAATTTTTCTGACATTGAAATTCTTGCTTTGCTGCTCCACAAATTCCATGTTATATTTGTCCAGAATTTTATCTCTACCTTGTTTAAAATTCTCTAATTAATCGGTATTAAAGATTGTTTTCCACAGTGTTAATTTAGTCTTAACTATATTTTGATTAATTTCTTTACTCACCTGGAAACTTTTGTATTCCTTTCTTGATTCAATTTTCTTCATCCTGAGGTAAACTTTTTTTTTTATGTTTATTTTTGAGAGAGAGAGAGAGAGAGAGAGAGACTGAGTGTGAGTAGGGGAGGGGCAGAGAGAGGGAGACACAGGGTCCAAAGCAGCCTCCAGGCTCTGAGTTGTCAGCACAGAGCCCGATGAGGGGCTTGAACCCATGAGACATGAGATCATGACCTGAGCCGAAGTCAGACACTTAACTAACTGAGACACCCAGGTGCCCCTGAGGTAAACTTTTAATGGATCTTTCAGTGATGATTAATCTGTGATTAGTAAGCTCTCAGTTTTTGTCTTTTTTCACTATTATTCTTGAAAGTAGTATAGACATATACAGAGTCCACAGTTGATAGTTATTTTATGCTCAGCATCTTCAAAATATTACTCTACTATGCCCTAAATATGCCTAATTATGCCTAATTCCATTATGCCACTCTTGTTTCTGATAACAACTACTGTCAGTCTAACTGGTACTCCTTTCAGATGACTTGTCTTTTTTCTGGTGGCTTTTTACTTATTTTTTAATGTTTATTTATTTTTGAAAGAGAGAGCGACAGAGCCTGATGTGGGACTCAAACCCACAAACCACAAGATCATGACCTGAGCCGAAGTTGGACACAACCAACTGAGCCACTGAGGTGCCCCTTTATTTTATTTTTTTAATGTTATTTTCTTTTGAGAGAGCACAAGCAGGAGAGGGGCAGAGAGAGAGGGGGACCAAGGATCCAAAGCAGGCTCCACGCTGTCAGCCCAGTGCCCAATTTGGAGCTTGAAATCACAAACCGTAAGATCATGACCTGAGGCGAAGTTGGACGCTCAACCAACTGAGCCACCCAGGTGCCCCTCTGGTAGCTTTTTAAATAGTATCTTGTTCCTTGAGGTAATGCAAGTTCACTATGTTCCCAGGTTTCTATTTATTTTTCTTTATCTAATGAATTCTTGCTTTCTGGAACATTCTTACCCATTTCTTCATTCTATATTATCTCTCTTGTATTTATTCCAAAATGCTTTCCATGTCTCTCAATCACTCCTTAATACTTTCAGTCACTTTATTCTGTTCTCTAAATGACTTCTTTTAGTGTCATTTTTACCTTAATTCTCTGTTTAATTATATCTAATTTACTACTTAATATAGTCACTCTTTTTTTTTAATTTACATTCTAGTTAGTTAACATACAGTGTAATATTAGCGAGTCAACACTTCCATACAACATACAGAGTGGTTTATAATTGTTTTGTTATTGTGAGCTGTGCTTGTAGGGCTGTTTTTTCCTGGACAAGTATTCTGGATTGTAGAAAAGCAGCCACACTAAAGTTCTGCATTTCTACTGCAAAAGCCCCAAAGGTTTCACTAGTCCTAGATTAGCAATTTTTAACAAGTTTAATTGACATATACTTATAATTGACATATAAGTATAATTGACATAAAAATAAAATCTACATGAATAAAGTATACAATATGATAAATTTTGACATATTTAGGCACTCATGAAATTATTAATGTAATCAAAATTGTTAACATATTCATGACCTAAAAGAGTTTCTGGTGCCATTTGTAATCCATTTCTCCTGACCCACACCCCATCCCACCTCCTCCTCCCCACGTAACCACTGAGCGGTCTCCACCACGATAGATTAGTTTGCATTTTCTAGATCCTTGTACAAATGGAATAATAAATTATGTACTCTTTGTTGATTTGATTCTTACATTGAACAAAATATTAGGAATGAAGTGTTGAGGTAATATAGAAGGCATATATCTACAATTTTTTTTTAATTTCCAACCTGTTTTCCAAGTGGTTGTACAATTATACATCCTTGCTAACAGTGTATAATGGTTCCAATTTACCCACATATTCATCAATTCATTTTAATTATAGAAAGCCTAATAACTGTATCATGTATCCTATTGTGGTTCTAATTTCCATTTCCCAAAGGACTAACTGTAAGCATGGAGAACCCCTACTGCTGTGACCCCAAGAATTTCTTCCTCTTACTCAAGTCACACAGTCTCAGCAACCCATCAAAATTACCATGCAAGTGTTTCTATCAGAGTTGAAGGCTCTAGTGGTTTCTTCTCTGGGTAAGCAGATTTCGATTTCTGTATCTCTCTGGACATGTCCGTCTCCACATTTATTATTTTATTTTATTTTATTTTATTTTTCAATATATGAAATTTATTGTCAAGTTGGTTTCCATACAACACCCAGTGCTCATCCCAAAAGGTGCCCTCCTCAATACCCATCACCCACCCTCCCCTCCCTCCCACCCCCCATCAACCCTCAGTTTGTTCTCAGTTTTTAAGAGTCTCTTATGCTTTGGCTCTCTTCCACTCTAACCTCTTTTATAGTCTCCTGATTTGTTCATTTTAGCCACTCTGACTGGCGTGAGGTGATATCTGAGTGTGGTTTTGATTTGTATTTCCCTGATGAGGAGCGACGTTGAGCATCTTTTCATGTGCCTGTTGGCCATCCGGATGTCTTCTTTAGAGAAGTGTCTATTCATGTTTTCTGCCCATTTATTCACTGGGTTATTTGTTTTTCGTGTGCCGTCTCTCCATATTTAAAGGCAGCAGTTTGCCCTGAGATTTTACCTTGCTACAAGGTGCAAGACAAGTTGTTAATTTTCCATTTGTCCAGCTTTTTCTGAGAATGGGAATGGTAACTTCCATGCTCAGTACATGTCCGAGTGGAAACTGGATATCTACAGAAAGGTTAACTGAAGATTTTAACCAAAATTTAATTTATTCAATATAAAGAGAGCTATCCTGGTTTTATGGGGTTTTTTTTCCTTTTGTGAGCTGTGAAACTTTGTGTTTTCAGGAATATGCTCAATTTTTCATATTCATTGTCATTAAGTTTATTATATATTCCCTTAATATCTTTAATATTTGTAGAATCTGTAATTATGTCACCTATCTCATTTCTCATCATAATAACTTGTGTGTTTTCTGTTTCCTGACTATTTTGGCTAGAGATTTTATTTCACAATTTTATTATCTTCTGAACTACTATTTTAGCCACATCCCACATATTTTGATAAGTTAATTTCCATGTAGTTCAACACATTTTCAATTTTTTAATGTTTCCTTAAATCTTGGATTATAAGTATGTTAATTTTTTAATTGAGGTATAACTGACATAATGTCATATTAGTTCAGGTGTACAACATACTGATATTTGTATATGCTGCAAAATGACCACCATAGTAACTCCCATTAATATCCATCACCATACATAATTACAATTTTTTTTCATGAGAACTTTCAACATCCGTTCTCCTAGCTACTTTCAAATATGCAATACAGTATCCTTAACTATAGTCACCACACTATAGATCCCCATGATTTATACATTTTGCAATTGGAAATTTGTACCTTTTGAAACCCTCACACCCATTTTGCCCATCCTCCACTCTCCACCTCAGGCAGCCACCTCATTCTGCTCTTTACACCCATGAGCTCTGGTTTTTGTTTGTTTTTTTAGATTTTTAACCTGATTTTTTTTTTAGTTTTTAAATATTGTGGTTTTTCCTGATATCTTTGTTATTGGCTACCTATAATTTAATTTTGTTCAGAGAAAATTATGTAGTTTGATTTGACTCCTTTAAAATGTATTCAGATTTTTTTGATGGCCAAAAATGTGGTCTATCTTAATAAATGCTTACTTTTACTTATTCACTTAAAAAGTACCTGTTGTTTGGTGGGAAATTTTATAAATGACACAGATCAAGTTGGTCAACACTACTGTTCAAGTCTTTATATACTTATTTTTTGTCTACTGGTTTCATTAGTTATTGAGATACGGTATTAAAATATTCAATAATTGTGGATTTGCCAAATATTTTCTATCAGTTTTGCTTTATTTTAGAACTCTGTTATTAGGTAACAAATGCTTAGAAATCTTATTTCCTCTTGATAAATTTATCCTTTGTAACATTATGAAATTATCCTCTTTATCCCTCGTTATATTCTTTGCTCTGAAATCTAATTTGTCTAAAATGAAAATAACCACCCCAGCTTGCTTTTGCTTGAAGTTATTATGGCATATATATTATAGCCATCCTTTCATTTTTAACCTAGCTGTGTCTTTAAAGTTTCTTGAAAGTTTCTTGTAGGCAGCATATAATAATATACTGCTTTTCTTTTAATCTAATTTGACAACCTGGGGACGCCTGGGTGGCTCAGTTGGTTAAGCATCCAACTCTTGGTTTCGTCTCAGGTCATGATCTCATGGTTTGTGGGTTCAAGCCCCACATCCAGCTCTGTGCAAAAGGCACAGAGCCTGCTTGGAATTCTGTTCTCTCTCTCTCTCTCTCTGCCCCTCCCCTGCTCGCTCTCTCAAGAATAAATAAACATTAAACAAATTTTAATTTGGCAATCTGTACTTTTTGATTAGGCTGTTTAGACCACTTATATTTAATGTGATTTTTTAAATATCTTTGGGTTTAAACAGACCATCTTGTTAGTTTTGTTCTATATACTCCATCTGTCCTTTGATTGCCTTTTCCTCTTTTTCTGCCTTGAGACTAAATGAGCATTTTTTTTATTATTTCATTTTATCTCCTTTTTGGTTTAATAGCTACAAATTTTTGTTATGCTATTTTAGTTGTTACTTTAGGGTATATATAATACTCTTTAAAAATTTATCACAGTTTGCTTTTAGATGATACTTTATCAATTCTTTTATAAGAAAATTACAGAATTTTTTACAAAATTTATTTAAAGGAGAAGTTCTAATTCTCTTCCACAAGGTTTTATGCTTTTCTTTCATACATTTTATTTATGAATTTTATAATTCCAACACATTATCACTTTTTATTTAAGAGTTAATTATATTTTTTAGGGGTGCCTGGGTGGCTCAGTGGGCTAAGCGTCTGACTTTGGCTCAGGTCATGATCTCACAGTTTGTGGGTTCAAGCCCTGTGTTGGGCTCTGTGCTGACAGCTCGGAGCCTGGAGCCTGCTTCAGATTCTGTGTCTCCCTTTCTCTCTGCCCCGACCCTGCTCATGCTCTGTCTCTCTCTGTCTCTCAAAAATAAATAAATGTCAAAAAAATTTTTTAAAGAGTTAATTATATTTTCAAGAAAATTGTTTAAAGTAAAAAAGAAAAGTTCTTATATTTACCCGTGTAGTTAGTTTCTGTTGTTTTCTCTTTCTGTGTGTAGATCAAGGTTTCTATATGATATAATTTACATCTACGTGAAGGACTTCTCTTAACACGTCTTGCACTGCAGGTCTCTGTTAAGAATCATTGCAACTTGTGTATGCATGAAGAAAATGTAATTTTCCAAAACAAGTCTTTTAAAAAAAATTTTAAGTTTGTTAATTTCAAAAACCTCACTAGTGGAATAAAAGAATTTAATACAGGCACACAAAAAAGGAAGCCCCATGAGGTTTTCACTAGGATGAAATGGGATTAGCTTTGTAGTTCTCATAATCCTCTTCATGGAAGGATGCAATTTCAGTTTCATTGCTGATTCTAGCAGCTTCCAGAATACTACCTTCTTTTACCAGGGGTCTGCCAGTTTCCAAATTCAACACAAGTTTATTTGCGTTTGATTTATGAGCTTGATGAATTACCTTCAGTTTGTCATATGTATAATTAATGAATGGTGGTGTCAGGCTGGCCCTTAAAGAGACCTCTTGCTTTAGAAATACAACAGGGGGACTGGGTGGCTCAGTTGGTCAAGTGTCCCACTTCAGCTCAGGGCATGATCTCACAGTTTGTGAGTTCGAGCCCTGTGTCAGGCTATGTGTTGATGCTCAGAGCCTGAAGCTTGCTTTGGATTTTGTGTCTCCCTCTCTCTCTGCCCCTCTCCTGTGCTCTCTCACTCTCTCAAAAACAAATAATGAGACTTTTTTTTAATTAAAAAAAAGAAATACTATAAATTTCTCTACAGTTTGGTCCAAATTAATTCCATGATATACTACAGGTTTGTAATTATAATGCTCAAATGAATGAATGAGGCAAACTATAATGGTCACCTCTCCAGAAGTCATGTGAAGAAATTCTTTTGATCCAAAATTTTTTTCACATGTAGGCTCCCTAGGGAATCTCTCACATACACAAACAAGGAAAACTCTGCTAATATATTTTGCCCATTTGGTTTTACTGAACATTCAGCAAGTTAAGCCTGTGATTAGTCAAAATTGGTATCCCAATATTCTTTTTTTTTTAAGTTTATTTATTTATTTAGAGAGAGACAGAGACAGCATGAGCAGGGGAGGAGCAGAGAGAGAGGGAGAAGAGAGAGAATCCCAAGCAGGATCCGCACCTTCAGCACAGAGACCGACATGGGGCTCAAACTCACAAAACCACAAGATCATGACCTGAGGTGAAACTGAGACTCTGATGCTTAACTAACTGAGCCACCCAGACACCTCCAATATTCTTCTATTTGAAGAATATTTTTGATGGTAAAGTAATTCTAGACTGATATATTTTTTTTCTTTCAATACTTTAAAGATGTTGCACCTCTATTTTTTTCTTCTATTGTTTCTAGTGAGAAATCTGTCATCTATACCTTTGTTTTTCTGAACATAAGGAATATATTTTCGAAGTGATTTTGAGATTTTATTACTGGTTTTAAGCAATTTGATTAATAAATGACTTGGTATAGTTTCCTTCATCTTTCTTGTACTTAAGGTTCTTTGGACTTTTGGATTTACATGCTTGTAATTTTCACTGAATTTGGATATATTTTAGCTACTTTTTCTTCAAATGTTTTTAAGTTCCCTCTCTCTATCCTCTTCTTAGGGGACTCTAATTATTTGTATATTTAGCTCCTTAAATTTGTCTTACAGGTCACTAATGCTTTTTCATTTTTAAGTATTTTTTCCTCTATGTTTCATTATGGGTATTTTCTATTGCTATGTCTTCAAGTTTATTAATATGTATTTTGTGCTTTATTATTTAATCTTCTAGTAATGCTATACAGTGTATTTTTGATCTCAGAAACCATAATTTTATCATTTGAAGTTTGATTTGCTGAGTCTTTCCTCCAGCTTTTTGAACATATAAAATACGATCATAATGAACCTTTTAATGTCCCTTCTACTAAATTTACCATTTGTGTCATTTCTAGTTTCATTTTCATTGATTGATTTTTCTCATTAAGGGTTGCATTTTCCTATGTCTTTGCATGTTTGGTAATTTCACTTGGATGCTAGACCTTGTGCTTTATACCTTGTTGGGTGCTAATACTTTTTTATTCCTATAAATATGTTTGAGCTTCATTCTGGAACATAATTAAGTGATTTAAAAACTTATCCTTTTAGATGTGACTTTTAAGCTTTGTTACATGGGGACAAAGCAACATTTAATCTAGAGTTAATTTTTCCCACTACTGACATCATTAGTTACTAAGTTTTTCACTCTGTTGGCAATATTCCCAGTCATATGTGACTTTCTAGGTAATTCCCTCCTCTCATTTGGCGTATTTCTTCCCCACACTCTGAGTAATTTCCTCAAATTCATGTACTGATCATTACTGTACTGCATATTTGAAAGAGTGTCTCTGCTGATTTCTGAAGTCTTGTCTCTGTGCAGTTTTCTTCTCTATGTTATTCAGTCCTGTAAACTCTAGCTGTCTTAGTATCTCCAAACTACCACATCTGTCTCTCAACTTAGGGAGGAGGCTCCCTTCCCTAAGCCTTGTCCGGGCAATAAACTAGGGCAATCATAGGGCTCATTTAATTTATTTCTCATATCTAAAGATCAACATTCTTAACTGCCTGATGCCCAGTGTCTTGAAAACCTTTGATTCTGATATTTTGTCTATTTTCAGAAGTTTCAGCATAAATCTTGTCCTGATTACTCCATCTTCACCAAATGAGGAAAGCTTCTCATTAGTTCTATGTTGTTTCTCAATTTGGTATATTTGCATTATGTGTAATTAAATATAAACTTATACTGTGTCTTCCATGAGCTAGAAAGTTTTTCTTAAGGGTGAGTTTTTTCTACCTTTATTGGATTCTTGAGAGGGTGAATGAAAACAAATCTATACTTCAACTTCCAAGGAAGGTGTGTTGAGAGTTTTTTCCAATTTACTTTTCAAAACCTGGAGTTACTTGATGATCCCATAAAATGGAATATGGCTTCATTCTACTGTGTGGGGAAAATTATTTCACTTACATTTGCAGCTTATTTGTAACTTCCTTGGCCATACCAAAACATGTATCCTTTTTCAAGGAATGCAGAGTGTAACTTCATTTATGATCTATTGTTTTGTTTTGGCTTCTTCTCTGCCTTTAATATCAAAATGTATCAATTTCATACTGGAAGCATTATGTTATTCTTATTTTGGAAAAATTTGATTTGACTGGAGAGGTCACTGTGCTCTTTGGAAATGACATGAAAACCTCTCAGGGTTCATGCGATGTTTTTCAAAATTTTGTAAGATAGGTGCAGCTATCTGCACCAGCTCCTTTCAGACAATTCCTTGTTTATACTCTTTTCTTTTTCTAATCCTTAAGAAAGTTATCACACTATATTCTGTTATTCAAGCTCATAAACCTTCACACTCCATATTGGCAGTGGTGCCTTGTTCACTTTGTACATTTGGAATATTCTTTAAAGTTGTAATATTTAAACTACTGTCAATTTGAGATACAGGTTTATCTTTTGTGAATTGCTTATGTAATGCAATTCATATAATATAGCAGCAAAAAGGTAAATTCATCAGGTACAACAAAAGCATACAAATGATGTAAAAATAGGTTAACCATTTTAAACTTCAACTTGATTAATGAATATTTTAAAAGACTGATGAATGCAGTCCTAAATCATTCAGTGTCTCCAAGGACATAATGATTAAAATAAAGAATAATGTATTTCTCTGCAAATATGATCAAACTTACATTTCACATGTAAAATGTATTTGTGTGAACTTTTTTCTAAAATTGCCAAGGGCCTGTTAAGTACTCTATAGTCTTACAAGGATTCTGAGTTGTACATTAGCTACATTTTAGGAAATTCTGCCTTCAAAAATGCATTAAAACTATAGACCTTTTCAAATATATTTGCACAAATGTCCCTGAAATCCCTTTGCAGACCTCAGGCTAGGAATCACTCAGATGTTTACTTTGATTAAGGCACAGATCCTCCAATAAATGTGTTATGGCCAAGAGAACAGGATCTTTTGCCCCAAAGCCTAACAATTTCTTAGCAAGCAACTACCTAGGGTTACTTTTTCAAAAGGGGATTGTGACATGGCAAACAATTGTAATTCCATGCATTGTCCAGTTTGAAAACCAAAATGAGAAAAAAAAAACAGACACAATCAGATATCAGACACTGTGGCAAACACCATTCACAGGCAATTGATTTATCATTTATATGTGCTCAGTTTTAGAGAGATATCTAAAACCCTTTAAACATTACTAGACTAGAAGTTACCAGAAAGGCTGCATGACAAATCTAGAATACTATAAGGGCCAGAAACACACTTAAACGAGGCACTCATGCTTTGACAAAACAAAAACACAAAATCTGATATGAATCTTAATGTTTTGGCTTGCCATTAGTGTATACCCTCTTGAAAATGAGTCTTGTTTAGACAGGAATAGAAAGAGCACATTTAGCCAAATTGCATCCACCATTCATGTGTTACAGATTTTAAACTCACTAGTTACCATCCACATATGTGCTCCTTTTTTAAAAGCAAAAAGATAATATTCTTCCCAAATGACATTGCAATCATATAACTCTAAGTGAAATTAAAAAACAATAACACTTCCTTTAAGGCTGAAATCAACTCACATGTAAAAATAACAAATGAAGATGCTTTAGATAGAATGATTCAAGATTCATCTAACTAAATATGGTAGAATTTGCTTTAAGATGGTTATTTAAAGGGTGCCTGGGTGACTCAGTTGGTTGAGCGTCCAACTTCAGCTCAGGTCATGGTCTCATGGTTCGTGGGTTCGAGACCCAGGTCAGGCTCTGTGCTGACAGCTCAGAGCCTGGAGTCTGCTTCAGATTCTGTGTCCATCTCTGACTCTGCCCCTCCTTCACTCATGCTCTCTGTCTCTCTCTTTCTCTCTCTCTCTAAGAATAAATAAAACATTAAAAAAATTTTAAAGATGGTTATTTAAACCGCTCATCCCTATATTCTCTAGTACAGTTTGACATCTGTCCCATCTACTGACCTAAAATCAGCTGACTTTCATGAAATATTATTTCATTATTAATGAAACATCTTTTTAATATCTCCAAATGCAGGTGGACATCTTTCAAAGATACCTTCGAAAGATCTCAAGGAAATAATCTCCCTACCTACTGATATAGCATAGTACTCCCAATAATTCATGGATATTTTACCATCCCAGTAGTACCCAGTCTTTCTCAAGGTAGGGCGAAAATTGAAACAAGTTCAGAAAATTAAACTCAGCACTGCAATCTTTACAACACAAGACTATTAGCTTCCGGAGCCTCTAACTCAGTATCTCACAGCTGGATAATTAACACATCCTGGTTACAGTGGGAACTTTCCAAATCTCTACTCCTTGATGGCTTTTTAGAGCAGTATCAATAAAGCATTTATAAATAAGCATGGATTTCCCCCATTGACTTCATTCAAAGTCTGAAACTGCCTTAGTATGAGCAAAAAGGAAAAAGTTTTAAATACTCACTGGCAGCAGGCACAGTATTCCAGAGCCTGGGGACATAATAGAGAAAAAAACTGAACTACTCCATCTTGACTTATTCAAGAAATTCTTAGAGGGTTGCATATAGCATACACAAGACTTTAAAATGTAGTGATATAGCCAGGGAAGTGGGCTTGGAGCTGCTATACTGAGAGAGGAAGAAAACATTGATTAATCAGCATAATCAGACTGCAGACTTTTGCAGTAGAAAGTACCCTGGATGTAGGTCAGAAGATCGGAGTCCCAGATCAGCTCTCCCATTATCATCTCTATGGCCCAAGGCAAGTGACTCGTATTCTCTGATGCAGTTCCTGCAGAAATAATAAAATCCTCCTAGGACAGTTACTAGAGATGATGATTTTTAAAATAAAATAAAAGCACCTGGGGTCTGAAAAGGTGGGTTTTAATCTTACCTCTGAAATGTCTGATTAATGTCTTTGAATATGTCACTTAACCTCTCTGAACTTCAGTTTCTTCGCACTGTATATAAAATAATTGCTGGTGCTCAGGTGGAGTTCTGTAAAGCAAATGTGTACCAGGTCCATACCAAGACTTAAAGAATGAGAGCCCGAAGTGATCTATGCTAAATGGACAATGAACACTGCTGCATTATAGCTGCACTAAGGAGGGCTCCTGGAAACTGGTCAGTTCTAACTTTGTAAGTCTATCTTCCTTGGGAATTTGTAGTCCTTTTTATCTCAGCTGGCTTAGAGACAAGCTGTTTGACAAGATGTAATGTTTGGTGATCTTTGCAGGGATCCACACAGACAAAGTCCATCCAGGTAGAACACAGATTCCTGAAAAATTCTTCGTAACAAAGTCTTTTCCCTATGCCTTAGCCCTCCTATCTCTCAAACATACACTGACACAGACAGGAAGAGAGAAAGATGGTTTCAACATCTTATAGTTAACTAATAAAGGTTTTATTTTCTGGTCTTTGTCTTTTTACAGTGTTCTTTCTAAAACCAAAAGTAGTAAAAAGAATGAGAAGCAAAGAAAAAAGAAAGAAAGAAATAAAGGTAGAAAGAAAGAAAGAAAGAAAGAAAGAAAGAAAGAAAGAAAGAAAGAAAGATAAAACCCCCAAAAAAACAAACAAACAAAAAAACACTGATCCATCTCTGTTATAACTAGAAAAAAGGTACAGCTCCAAGTCACAATCTATGAAGAGTGGTATATATTCTACATACAGTATAATTTCAGCTAAGTCCAGGAAAGATGCTGATAATGGAAATGTCTCTGTACAACTCTGTTAGTGCCCCAAATACATCCAAAGTGGGTGGCAAAAATAATGTAATGAACCAATGATCCACTGCTTGAAGTAGCAAGATCTAGGAGCCTATGAAGATGGAAGGTTCCTGAGCCATGCAGTAGAAGATACAAGGCACAAAGAAGATTCATTCAGACTTGCCTTCTTTCAAAGAAATATACTGTTAGTGAGACAGAGTTGAAGAGGAGTGAGTGGCAATCAGTCCTGCAATGTATAGAGAAGGCAGTGCCCAATTGTCTGATACATCAAGGGCTGATAAGATGCATAGTTTTGCTATTAGCCAGGCAGATCTGGTCAGTCAGAGCAGAGATGTAACTGAGAGACCTCAACACCAATGCACCTAATAATTAAAGTTGCTTTCTGCTCTAGATTTTTCCTTTAATCTTTCCCTTACATTGTTTTTCTTTAAATATCAGGCATAGAAAAAATGGCCCCTGTTTAAAGATCATTGATGTCTGAAACATGGAAAAAGAAATAATACATATTTTAACATATATAGTATAAGAAATATATAAGAAAATAAAAGCAAAGAGATAAAAATAAGCAAAAGTTAAAAGTATTAAAAAGAAAAACTTTGCATAACCATCTCCCATGAATTAAACAAAATACTGTCTTTCTGAAAAAAAGATTTCAAAGGAGAGATAATAATCTATCAAAGTAGATTCAAAGTGAGATGCTATAAACTCAAATAAGAAATGTAAGAGGGGAGAAGCCAAGATGGCAGAACAGCATGGAAATTTTTTGTGTCTCACATCCATGAAATACAGCCAGACCAATAGTAAACCATCCTGCACACCTAGAAAACTGATCTGAGGATTAACACAACAATCTGCACAACCTGAACCATAGAATTCAGCAGGTACACGGCGTGGAGAGGTGAACTTGGGGAGAGAGAAGCTGCAGAGGGCAAGGAACCACTTTTGCACGCAGAGTGAAGATGGAGACAGGGACAGGGAGGAGAATACAGGAAAAGCACCCCTCCATAAAAGCAGCTGGAGAGAAAGTGGAAAATTGGAAACAGCCACAGTGACTGGACTAAAAAGGGAGAAAGGAGAAAGGAGAGGGTTTAGATTCCATTCAGATGGTAAACAAGGGGAGTGCAGAGTCTGAAACTCCACAGCTGGACACCTGGATGTGCTCTGGTGGGAAGAGCAAATCCCCAAGAGCAGAGTGAGGTCCAGGAGGTTCTCAGGACACATGGGGAGAAGCGGTTCCACTGCTGGAAGCACATTTGGTAGAGGCTGTGAGGCCACCTGGGCCCAGCAGACCCCAGAGAATGGCCACATTCGTTGGTGCTGGAATATGGTCATTGTGGGTAAAGCCTGGTGCCAGATATGTGTTGTGATTTTCCATAATCCCTGAGGTGCTGCTGCTACACTGTCTTGTGAACCTTTTCTGGGGCGGGCTGGCACCTGGCCACAGTCTCTGGGCATCGGCAGCAGCACCATCCCACGAATCTTCCTGGGTGCAGCCAGCACCCGCCATTGCTCCGTGAGACCCTCTGCAGAGGGGTGGAGCAGGTCAAAGCCACAGTCCCTCAGAAGTGGGGGGCAGGGGAAGGCAGCCACATCTGAGAAAAAACTCAGGAGAGAGGTACTACCTGGGGCTTGGTTACGGACAGTGTGGAAGTGGGGAGTGGACAGAAGCCAAGACAAAGGATGGGTGCACGATTGTTGATCGGGGAGAACAGAAGTCTGATACTAGAGACCAGGTAGCTGGGTGCCACCATTTTCACCGCTCCCGCGCATGCACGCCTACATGCGCCACAACAATCCACCCTACTGGCTAGGAGCTCCATCTATTGGAGAATGGAGCCATTACACTAAGTCCTGCCCAACTGGGCCAACCTCACTCTTCAAGAACCCAAGTCTCACCACCTGCTTAGTTTATGGAATATAAAGTAATTCATAGTTTGACTTCTAGGGGAAATCAAAGTAATTTCAGTCTTATTTCAGTCTGTTAGCTGGTCCAACTATTCAATTTTCTTTTTTTTTCTTTTTTTTTGTTTCTCTTTTTTGTTTCTTTTCTTTTTCTTGAATACAGAAAGAGAAAAAAATTCATTTTTATTTTCAATTTTTATTAAAAATTTTTTTTTTAATTTTTCTTATACTATATTTTCTACTTTTATGCAAATTTTTTCAAATTCTATTTTACTTCCATCATTTCATTTTAGTCTACTTCAGTGTATTCATGTTTTTCAAATTTTCAAATGATTTTCTTTTTTTTTTCTTTTTCCCCCCTTTTTTCTCTATCAAGCCACTTTCAACACCCAGACCAAAAGATACCTAGTATCTAGCATCATTTACTCAATTTGTGTGTGTGTGTTTGTTTTAATTTTTTAACTTTAATTTTTTTAATTTATTTTTTTCTCCTTCATTAATTCCTTTCCTCCCTTCAAAATGACAAAATGAAGGAATTCACCTCAAAAGAGCAGAAGAAACGACAGCCAGGAACGTAACCAACACAGATACAAGCAACGTGTCTGAACGAGAGTTTAGAATCACAATAATAAGAATGTTATCTGGAGTCAAAAATAGATTAGAATCCCTTTCTGTGGAGACAAAAGAAGTAAAATCTTGTCAGGATGAAATAAAAAATGCTATAACTGAGCTGTAATCTCGAATGGATTCCATGGTGGCAAGGATGGATGAGGCAGAACAGAGAGTCAGCAATATAGAGGACAAACTTATGGAGAACAATGAAGCAGAAAAAAAGAGGGAGGCTAAGGCAAAAGAGAACAATTTAAAAATTAGAGAAATCAGTGATGCATTAAAAAGGAACAACAGCAGAATCATAGGGGTCCCAGAAGAGGAAGAGAGAGAAATAGAGGTAGAAGTGTTATGTGAGCAAATCATAGCAGAAAACTTTACTAACCTGGGAAAAGACAGACATCAAAATCCAGGAAGCACAGAGGACTCCAATTATATTTAAAAAACTGACCATCAATAAGGCATATCTTGGTCAAATTCACAAAATTCTCAGCAAAGGAGAGAATCATAAAAGCAGAAAGGGAAAAAAAAGTCCTTAACCTACAAGGGAAGACAGATCAGGTTTGCAGCAGACCTATCCACAGAAACTTGGCAGGCCAGAAAGGAGTGGCAGGATATATTCAATGTTCTGAGTTGGAAAAAAATATGCATCCAAGAATTCTTTATCCAGCAAGGCTGTCATTCAAAATAGAAGAAGAAATAAAAAGTTTCCCAGACAAACAAAAATTAAAGGAGTTTGTGACCACTAAGCCAGCCCTGCAAGAAATTTTAAGGGGGACTCTCTGAGGGGAGAAAAGATGAATGAATGAATGAATGAATGAATGAGTGAATAAATACCAAAAGCAACAAAGATTAGAAAGGACCAGAGAACAAACCAGAAACTCCAACTCTACAAGAAACATAATGGCAATAAATTCATATCTTTCAGTACTCACTCTAAACGTCAATGGACTCAATGCTCCAATCAAAAGACATAAGGTAACAGAATGGATAAGAAAACAAGATCCATCTATATTCTGTTTACAAGAGACCCACTTTAGACCTAAAGACACCTACAGATTGAAAATAAGGGGATGGAGAACCATCTATCATGCTAATGGCCAACAAAAGAAAGCCAGAGTAGCCATACTTATATCAGACAATCTAGACTTTAAACTAAAGACTGTATCAAGAGATGCAGAAGGGCATTATATCATAATCAAGGGGTCTATAGACCAAGAAGACCTAACAATTGTAAACATTTATGTGCCAATGTGAGAGCACCCAAATATATAAATCAATTAATCACAAACATCAAGAAACTCATTGATAGTAATACCATAATAGTAGGAGACTTCAACACCCCACTCACTGCAATGGACAGATCATCTAATCAAAAAATCAACAAGGAAACAATGGCTTTGAATGACACACTGGACCAGATGGACTTAACAGATATATTCAGAACATTTCATCCTAAAGCAGCAGAATATACATTCTTCTCCAGTACACACGGAACGTTCTCCAGAATACACCACATACTGGGACACAAATCAGCCCTCAGCAAGTACAAAAAGACCGAGATCGTACCATGCATATTTTCAGACCACAATGCTATGAAACTCCAAATCAACCACAAGAAAAAATATGGAAAGGTAACAAATACTTGGAGACTAAAGAGAATTCAACTAAAGAATGAATGGGATAACCAAGAAATTAAACAGGAAATTAAAAAGTATAGGGAAGCCAGTGAAAATGATAACACCACAACCCAAAACCTCTGGGACAAAACAAAGGCGGTCATAAGAGGAAAATATATAGCACTCCGGCCAGGAGGAGGTCAAACTTTCACTCTTCGCAGATGGTATGAAACTCTATATGGAAAACCCAAAAGATTCCACCAAAAAACTGCTAGAACTGATCCATGAATTCAGCAAAGTGGCAGGAGATAAAATCAATGCACAGAAATCTGTTGCATTCCTATTCACCAACAATGAAGCAACAGAAAGAGAAATCAAGGAATCAATTCCATTTACAATTGCACCAAAACCAATAAAATACCTAGGAATAAATCTAACCAAAGAGGTGGAAAATCTATACACTGAAATCTATAGAAAGTTTATGAAAGAAATTGAAGAAGACATAAAAAAATGGAAAAAGATTCCATGCCCCTGGATAGGAAGAACAAATATTGTTAAAATGTTGATACTACCCAAAGTAATCTACATATTCAATGCAATTCCTATCAAAGTAACACCAGCATTCTTCACAGAGATAGAACAATTCTAAAATTTGTATGGAACTAGAAAAGACCCTGAATAGCCAAAGCAATCTTGAAAAAGAAAACCAAAGCAGGAGGCATCACAATCACGGACTTCAAGCTGTATTACAAAGCTGTAATCATCAAGACAGTCTGGTACTGGCACAAGAACAGACACTCAGATCAATGGAACAGAATAGAGAACCCAGAAATGGACCCACAACTGTATGGCCAACTAATCTTTGACAAAGCAGGAAAGAATATCCAATGGAATAAAGACAGTCTCTTCAGCAAGTGGTGCTGGGAACACTAGACAGCAACATGCAGAAGAATGAACCTGGACCACTTTCTTACACCATACACAAAAATAAAGTCAAAATGGATGAAAGATCTAAATGTAAGATGGGAAGTCACCAAAATCCTTGAGGAGAAAGCAGACAAAAACTCTACGATCTTGGCCGCAGCAATTTCTTAGTCAACACGTCTCCAGAAGCAAGGGAAACAAAAGCAAAAATGAACTATTGGGACCTCATCAAAATAAAAGGCTTCTGCACAGTGAAATAAACAATCAGCAAAATTAAATGCAACTGACAGAATGGGAGAAGATATTTGCAAACGACAACAGAAGTTGTCGAGGATACAAAGAGGATCTCTTGTGCATTGTTGGTGGGAAGGCAAGCTGGTGCACCCACTCTGGAAAACAGTATGGAGGTTCCTCAAAAAACTAAAAATAGAACTACCCTATGACCCAGCAACTGCACTGCTAGGTATTTATCCAAGGGATATGGGTGTGCTCTTTCGAAGGGACACATACACCCCCAATGTTTATAGCAGCACTATCAACAATAGCCAAAGTATGGAAAGAGCCCAAATGTCCATCGATGGATGAATGGATAAAGAAGATGTGGTGTATATATACAATGGAGTATTACTCAGCAATCAAAAAGAATGAAATCTTGCCATTTGCAACTACGTGGATGGAACTGAGGGTATTATGCTAAGCAAAATTAGTCAGAGAAAGACAAATATCATATGACTTCACTCATATGAGGACTTTAAGAGACAAAACAGATGAACATAAGGGAAGGGAAACAAAAATAATATAAAAACAGGGAGAGGGACAGAACATAAGAGACTCAAAAATATGGAGAAAAAAACAGAGGGTTACTGGAGGGCGTGTGGGAGGGGGGATGGGCTAAATGTGTAAGGGGCATTAAGGAATCTACTACTGAAATCATTGTTGCACTATATGCTAACTAATTTGGATGTAAATTTTTTAAAAAAAGAAAAAATTTTTTAAAAGAAAATAAATTTTTAAAAAATGACATTTTTCCAAATAAAAAAATAATGGGATTGTCTAATTACAGTTTTATATTTTTGTTGAGATTGAGTTAAATGTGTAGATAAATTCAGGCATATTTTACATCCTTTGTTTTTCCAAGAACAAGTCATATCTCTTTATTCATCTAAGTCTTAGTTAATTTCCCTCAAAAAATACTACTTTCATGTTTTTAGGTATTCCATTTTTCAATTGCTACAGTAAGTGAGATATTTTATCAACATACTTTTTAGCAGTTTTATTAAAGCATAACTGTAACATTAAACATAAAATTTATTCATTGTAAGTATACAGTTTGATTTTTAATAGATTTATACTTTGTGCAGTCATGACCCCACAAAGTTCCCTCATGCCCATTTGCCATCAATTCCTGTGCCCACCTCCAGTTTCAGGGAATAATTGATGTGCTGTTTCTATAGTTTTGTCTTTTCTATAAATTTCTTATAAATGGAATTATATATAACTTTTTGTTTTTGATTTATTTTCATTTTTATTTATTAATATATTCAGTATTTATTTTATTACTTTTAAGAAACAGATCTAGTGTTTATTATGTGTTATGTATAGGATTCATGTTCAAACCATTAACTATTCGTATTAATTACTTCTCTTTTCATTGACTATATTTTTTTGTTACACTTCTAATTTTTGAGGGGAACTACATATTTATTTATCATTTTTCTATCTTGCTCAGTAATTAAGCATTTTGGGATGTGAATATCTCTCAAACTCTTTTAAATTGTATTCCATAGGTTCTGATGTGTACACCGTTATCATTTTACTTTGTCAACTTTCTGCAATATTTAGATATTTCTCTTTGGCTCACATTGTTTGAGAGAGAGTTTTAAATTTTCAACTAGTCAAGATGTAATTTCTCTTTCAAAAACATTAATTTCTAGCTTTTCTATTTTTTAATTCTTGAAAGAAGTGTGTTCTTATTGTTTCTATATATATATATTTTTTTATTTCATGGCACTTTCTGGTTAATTTTTGTAAATACTCTGTGATCATTTGAGTACAAATTGTATATTCTGTTTAGTGTATATTTATACATCAATATATTAGTCTAAGGCTGTATGCTGGAGTAGGGTCTTGGAATATACTCTATTTTATGATTCCTGGCAGAGTTTGCTGCAAGTGATCCTTGGAACATACTCAGAGAAAGTCTTCTCTATATTGTTACTTATTTGTATTATGCACTTAATTTTTTTATTTTTTCAATATATGAAATTTATTGCCAAATTGGTTTCCATACAACACCCAGTGCTCATCCCAAAAGATGCCCTCTTCAATACCCATCACCTACCCACCCCTCCCTCCCACCCCCCATCAACCCTCAGTTTGTTCTCAGTTTTTAACAGTCTCTTATGCTTTGGCTCTCTCCCACTCTAACCTCTTTTTTTTTTCCTTCCCCTCCTCCATGGGTTTCTGTTACGTTTCTCAGGATCCACATAAGAGTGAAACCATATGGTATCTGTCTTTCTCTGTATGGCTTATTTCACTTAGCATCACACTCTCCAGTTCCATCCATGTTGCTACAAAAGGCCATATTTCATTCTTTCTCATTACCATGTAGTACTCCATTGTGTATATAACCCACAATTTCTTTATCCATTCATCAGTTGATGGACATTTAGGCTCTTTCCATCATTTGGCTATTGTTGAGAGTGCTGCTATAAACATTGGGGTACAAGTGCCCCTATGCATCAGTACTCCTGTATCCCTTGGGTAAATTCCTACCAGTGCTACTGCTGGGTCATAGGGTTAATTTTTTAACCCTATGGGTCATAGTTTGCTGGGTCATAGGGTTAATTTTTTATGAGCTGAAAGAGGTGGATGAAAATTACCTTAATATTCTACTTTTTGTTATAGTTGTTTTGGTTGCCATTTTGAAATGATACTATGCTATTTGATGCAACAAAATTTATAAAAATTTATGCTTTATCAATTGCCCTTCTTTATTCATTTTTTAACCCTGTGTGATTCTAACATCTAACTAATCCTGTATTAATATCCAGTTTGCTTGTGTGCTAGTGTGTGTGTGTGTTTTCCTAGTAATATTCGGCCCACTTTTTAAAAACTTAAAAACTTTCTAAATGACTTTGCTGCAAATGTATTTCTTATGGACAGAAAATATTGGATTTTCTGGGGACCCAGTCTTGACAGTGTTATCCCTTTAATAGTTAAGTTTTTCTCATTTTCATTATGACATATATGTTATCTTGGGCTGTCGTATTTTGGAAAAAATGAGAATTTGTGTTGGCTTTAGATTTGGAAATTGTCAGAAGTTCTTCTATTTAATTCAGATTGTCATAAACAGCTGCAGCAGAGATCACTAATTATAAAACTTATCTCAACGACCAGAAGTTACTCTGAATTTTTATAGGCATGTCAAACAGGGCTTAATCTAAGGCAAAAAGAGGAGAGAGGAAAATAAAATATTTGCAATGAATTCTCTTGCATCTGAAATGACCAACTATACATATAGTAATGAGTTATCAAAATATTATATTTTAGATGTTTATAAAATTATCTAAAATATGTTTTACAAACTTTAAAAGCCACATACCCAGCATATCTCTTCTTTTCTCCAATTTATAGAGGTACGTTATTCCAATAAAGTCCATCTATTTAAAGAATATAATTTGATAAGTTTTGACATATGATATATACCTGAAAACATAGCCACAGTCAAGTTAATATATTCATTACTCCTAAAATTTCCTCAAGACTTTTTATAAATTCTTCTTTTTTTGGCCTGCCCCCACATCCCCCACCCCAGCATCTGCAGTCGACTACTCATCTGCTTCCTGGCACTATAAATTACTGTGCATTTTCTAGAATTTTAAATAAATTAAACCATTCAGTAGATAGTCGTGTCTATTTCCCATAATTCAACATATAATTATTTGAGATTCATTTATGTACATGTTTTCAGTATATAAGTTTTACATGTCTTTGGGAGATTTATTCATAAGGATTTGCATTTTGGATGCTTAAGTGGGCTTATTTACTTAATTTCAATTTCTGATTTTTTATTGCTAGTATATAGAAATACATTACATGGTCGTATATTTATCTTCTATCCTGAAACTTTACTAAATTCACTTATTAATTCTGTAGCTTATTTATTTATTTTGTTTATACTTTTCTTTTTTTATTTAATCTTTAAAAAAATTATGTAAATTCAAATTAGTTAGCATATAGTGTAATAATGGCTTCAGGAGTAGAATCCAGTGATTCATCACTTACGTACAACGCCTAGTGCTCATCGTAACAAGTGTCCTCTTGAATGTCCATCACCCATTTAGTCCATTCCCCCACCCAACACCCCTTCAGCAGCCCTCAGTTTGTTCTCTGTATTTAAGAGGATCTTATGGTTTGCCTCCCTCTCTGTTTTTATCTTGATTTTTCCTTCCCTTCCCGTCTTTTCATCTGTTTTGGTTTTTTTTAATTCCACATATGAGTGAGATCATATATTAATCTTCCTCTGCCTTACTTATTTTGCTTAGCATAATACATTTTAGTTTCATTCACTTTGTTGCAAATGGCAATATTTCATTCTTTTTGATCACCAAGTAATATTCCATTGTATGTATATACCACATCTTCTCTATTTGTCAGTTTTTGGACATTTGGCTTCTTTCCAAAATTTGGCTATTGTTGATAGTGCTGCTATATACACTCGTGTGCATGTGACTTTTCAAATCAGCATTTTTGTGGCCTTTGGATAACTACTTAGTAGTGTAATTGCTGGGTCATAGGTTGGAGGTTTGAAGGACCTCCATACTGTTTTCCAGACTGGCTGAACCAGTTTGCATTCCCACCAGCAGTGCAAAAGGGTTCCACTTTCTCCTCATTCCTGCCAATGTCTGTTGTTATAATGAGATTTGCTAAAATTTTTAAAAATACAGTTATATTCATAAGGCCTATTGGTCTGGAGTTTTTTCTTTGTTTTTGGTAATGTGTTTAGTTTTGATATCAGGCAAATGTTTGACTCAATGAATGAAAAGTTTCCTCTTTTTTTTCAACTTTCTGAAAGAGTTTATGAAAATTGATATTCTTTAAGTGTTTGGTGTAGTTACCAGTGAAATCATCTGGGCCTGGAGTTTTCTTTGTGGGGAAGCTTTTAATTACAAATATAATTACTAGATATAGGGCTATTCATGTTGTATATTTATTCTTAAGTGAGTTTTGCCTTTCAAAGAATTTTCCCATTTCATCAAAGTTTTTAAATGCTTAGGCACTGCATTCCCATATCCTTTTAATTTCTGTAGAGTCTATAGTGATGTCATCTTTCTCATTCTTGATATTGGTAGTTTGTCTTTTTTTTCCTAACAGTATGGCAAAAGTTTCCAATTTTACTGATCTTCTCAAAGAATCAACTATGGTTTTGTTGATTTCTCATATAGTTTTTCTACTTTATATTTCATTCATTATTTTACCTATATTATTTTCTTCTTCTTACTTTGGCTTTAATTTACTCTTCTTTTTCTACTTTCTTATGGTGGAAGAAAGGATAATATATTATCATATCTTAATGTGTGATAATTAAGATTTAATGTCCTTGTCTGCTAATTTTAATAACTGTGACAGTGCCTAGCGAGTTTTGATTAATTTTTCTCATTATGGGTCATGCTTTTCTGCTTTTTTGCATGCCTGGTAATATTCACTTAGAAGTAAAACACGTGAATTTTATTTTGTTGGTTGATAGATGTTTTAATTCTCATAAATATTCTCATCTTTGTCCCATGATGCAGTTAATTTACTTGGAAACAGTGTGATTCCTCTGTATCTTTTTTGAATGATGTGTTTTGTAGGTCTGGGGTTGTACTCAAGCTAGAATTAATTATTCCCTACTATCGAGGCAAGACCTCCCTGAGGATTTTACCTAATATTATCTTGTGAGTACGAGGGGTTTTTTTTCTTCCAATCTTGCTATAAAATGGCACTATTCTGGTTCCCATGTGAGAATCAGGCACTGTTCTGTAATATGTTGGATAATTTTCCTGGGCTTCAGGTAGTTTCATTACGTGAATGCTCTATCAGCATTCTGTTGAATATTAGAAACGGATCTAGTGCAGTTGTCTGGGGCTCTCTCTCTCTCTCTCCAACAATTTCTCCTTTCATTCTTTGTCTTGCGCACACCAGTTGTTTTAATCTCCTGTACTCTCAGTCCCATCTCCTCAACATACAGCATCTTCTGGCTCCATCTGTGTTCTCTATCCGTGCACAGTAACCTGGACCTTTTAGGCATTACACTAGGACAATTGTAGGTTTTATTTGTTTCTTTTTTTCTAAGGGATTACTGCCCTTTATTACTTGATGTCTAGTGACATGAAAACTGTTTCATATATTTTGTCCTTTTGGGTTTTTTCCCTGAAAAGGGAGAATAAATCCAGCCTCTTCTATCTTGGGCAGACATAGGTGTTCCCATCAATCCCTTTACATTTGTTTCTCCATCCATCTTTTGGATGGCTGGATTTCATAACTGAATAATTTTTTAAAAAGAATACCTCATCACAACATTTCTCCTGGAATATTATTGCATTTATACTTTAAAAAGTAAAAGGCTGGATTATTTTAACAGAAGATTTTGAAGATATTCTTTCACCATCTTCTTGCTTATATGTTGCTAAGAAGTCCCCTAAATATTAAATTTTAAAGTTGAAGTCCAATAACTTTCTTAACTCAGAAATATCTTGCTATATACTTTTTTGTTTAATTTGCTCCCTCTTACATTAGCCACGGTATGTCCTTTCAATCAGCAGATTCAAGTTTTCATTTATTTCAGAAAAGTTTCCTGCTATTGTATCCTTGAATATTTTATTTTGTGTTCCATTTATTCTATTCTTCAGGATAGAATAGAATCTATTCTATTCTTCAGGAACACCCACTAGGCATTTTCTGGCTTATATATGTATTCTTTATTTATTATATTAAATAATTTTAAATTTCATTTTCATCTATACAATATTGTTCACCATGTGCTGGACCTAACTATATCTATTCTCCTTTTTATGGCTTCAATTTACTTTTATCTTTATAATTATTTTTCTATTACATTTCTTTTTTTTTAATGTTTATTTATTTTTGTGAGAGAGAGAGAGCAAACTGTGGAGGGGCAGAGAGAGAGGGAGACACAGAATCTAAAGCAGGCTCCAGTCTCTGAGCTGTCAGCACAGAGCCTGACACGGGACTCAAACTCATTAACTGTGAGATCACGACCTGAGCCAAAGTCAGATGCCCAACAAACTGAGCCACCAAGGTGTCCCTCTCTTACATTTCTTTCTTTTTTATTTTATAATTTAATTTTTTAAATTTACATCCATATTAGTTAGCATATAGTGCAACAATGATTTCAGGAGTAGATTCCTTAATGCCTCTTACCCATTTAGCCCATCCCCCCTCCCACACCCCCTCCAGTAACCCTCTGTTCTCCATATTTATGAGTCTCTTATGCTTTGTCCCCCTCCCTTTTTTTATATTACTTTTGTTTCCCTTCCATTATGTTCACCTGTTTTGTCTCTTAAAGTCCTCATATGAGTGAAGTCATATGATATTTGTCTTTCTCTAATTTTGCTTAGCATAATACCCTCCAGTTCCATCCACGTAGTTGCAAATGGCAAGATTTCATTCTTTTTGATTGCTGAGTAATACTCCATTGTATATATACACCACATCTTCTTTATCCATTCATCCATTGGTGAACATTTGGGCTCTTTCCATACTTTGGCTATTGTTGATAGTACTGCTATAAACATGGGGGTACATGTGTCCCTTCAAAACAGCACACCCATATCCCTTGGATAAATGCATAGTAGTGCAATTGCTGGGTCATAGGGTAGTTCTATTTTTAGCTTTTTGAGGAACCTCCATACTATTTTCCAGAGTGGGTGCACCAGCTTGCATTCCCACCAACAATGCAAAAGAGATCCTCTTTCTCCGCATCCTCGCCAACATTTGTTGTTGCCTGAGTTGTTAATGTTAGCCATTCTTACAGGTGTAAGGTGGTAGGCAATCACATCTAATTGGGTAAATATATGATTGTTCAGTGGATGGTTACGATGACCATTTAAGGAGGGATTAAAAATACAGTATTAACTCCCAACACTATAATAAATCCCAGATGGAATAAAAAGAGTGGATATTTTATGTGATTTGAAAAAGAGGGTAGCTTTTACAGACAACACACACAACCCAAAATCACAAAGGAATAAATGAATCAAATAGACTACATAAAAATTTGAAATGTGTTAATGGTGAAAAATAAGAAATATATAACAACATGGGGCGCCTGGGTGGCGCAGTCGGTTGAGCGTCCGACTTCAGCCAGGTCACGATCTCGCGGTCCGTGAGTTCGAGCCCCGCGTCAGGCTCTGGGCCGATGGCTCGGAGCCTGGAGCCTGTTTCCGATTCTGTGTCTCCCTCTCTCTCTGCCCCTCCCCCGTTCATGCTCTGTCTCTCTCTGTCCCAAAAAATAAATTAAAAACGTTGAAAAAAAAAAAATTAAAAAAAAAAAAATAAAAAGAAATATATAACAACATACTATAAAAATAGCCAACACGTTTGACAAAGACTTGATTTTATTATTACAGAAATAACTTTCAAATTCCATATCAAATGTGTTACCAAACCCTGTTGGCTCTACTTCCAACATACAGCTGGCATCTGAGCATTTCTCATTACCTGCATGGTGGCATCCGTGCCCTGTCGCCATCATAGCTCACCTGGATGATTGCAACATCCCCCCAGCTAGTGTTTCTCTCTCTCTGCCCTTGCTTCCTTTCAAACTATTCTCAAACAACAGCTAATGTGATCCAGTTAAAACTGTGTCAATTCGCTCTTCTTCTCACAAGTCTCCAAAGGCTTCTCATTCAAATGGTTTTCATATCTTTTTTCAGAATAAAAAGAAAATGGTTTGAGTCCCTAAACAATATGGCTTCCATATCTCCTACTTCCCTTACTCACTCTGCTTGAGCCACATTGGTCTAATTGCTGGTCTTGAACTTGACCAGCATATGTCACCTCTGTATTTGCCATCCCTGTCTGGTGTTCTGTGTCTCAAAATACCTTATGGATTGTCCTCTCACCTTCTTTAAGCCTGTGTTCAAATGCTTTTTCAGTAAGGCCTTCCCTGATTATTCTTGTTTAAAATCACAAACATACCCTACTCCCAGTACCTCCTGTCTTTCTTTCCTCCTTTTTGTTCACCTAGTATATATATTTACTTATATATCTGCTTCTCCCTGCTAGAGTGCAAGCTTTGTGAGGGCAAATTTTTGGTCTATTTTGTTCTCTGCTATACTTTTAGCACTTCAAAAAGTGTCTAGAACATAACACTCTCAAAAACCTTTGATGAATAAAGAAAAATGCCAACAACCCCACACAGAAAAAATAAGTCAAAATGACTTAAGAATATATGGACATGAAGATGTCTCCAACCTCATCTGTAATTAAAGAAGTATAAACTACAAATGGCCAGATTTCATTCTTTCTCATTGCCAAGTAGTATTCCATTATATATAAACCACATCTTGTTTATCCATTTGTCAGGCAGAGAAAGGCAGTTACCATAAGTTTTCACTCATATGCGGATCCTGAGAAACTTAACAGAGAACCATAGGGGAGGAGAAGGGGAGGGAAGTTACAGAGAGGGAGGGAGGCAAATTATAAGAGACTTAAATACTGAGAACAAATTGAGGGTTGATGGGGTGTGGGGGAGAGGGGAAAGTGGGTGATGGTCATTGAGGAGGGCACCTGCTGGGATGAGCACTGGGTGTTGTACGGAAACCAATCTGACAATAAATTATATTTAATATAAAAAAGAAGTATAAACTAAAATAACAATTTTTTACCTATCGATTGTAAAGATCATTCTATGTAGTTTAAGGTATGGAAAACTGAAAATTTTCATGTATTATTAGGGGGATGTAATCATTGCAACCTCTTTGAAGAAAATTTGGTAATATCTTTTACAATTTCCAAAGCACATATTCCTTAAGAATTGTCCCTAACATGAGGTTTGCATTTTTGCGCTAAGATAAATGAACAAGGACGTTAATGGCAAAAGACTAAATATATCAGCAGATATGTAATTGTAGGTAAATGATTGTGGAATTCAATCACATAATGTGTAGGTATTCATGCAGCAAATGTTTACTGAGGGCCTTTTGTGTGCCACCTATTATTCTAGATGCTTGTAATACAAGGAGGGAGGAAGGGATAGAGAAGAAGAAGGAGGAGGAGGAAGCGGAGGAGAAGGAGGAAGGGAGGGAGGGGAGGAGGGGGAGGAGGAGGAGGAAAAGGAGGAGAATAAGAAGAAGGAGGAGGAGGAAAGAAAGAGAGGGAGGAAGGCGAAGGTAGAGAAGGAGGGGAAAGAAATAGAGGAAGAGAGGAAGAGAGGGAGAAAGAAACAAAGAAACAAGAAAGAAAGAAAGAAAGAAAGAAAGAAAGAAAGAAAGAAAGAAAGAAAGAAAGAAAGAAAGAAAGAAAAAGAAAGAGAAAGAAAGAAAGAAAGAAAGAACCTGCCACTACAAAGCTTACTTTTCTGGCAGTGGAGAGAGAAAACAGAATTACATGAGATAATAGCAGATAGTAGTAAATGCAATGAAGAAAAAAGCAAAATAAATTAATGGGGAAAAGGGCAATTGGGACATGGGTTAATTTTTACAGGATGGTCAAGGACAACCTCTCTGAAGATGAGGCAATGACCAGAGATGCAAGCTAGTGCAGTATAGTCAATACTGGAGGCTGACTGTTCTTCCTCCTTGACCAATACATTTGAGCACACAAGTGTTCACAGAATGCTACAGAACAACAAAGAGACCAGTAGGACTGTAGTAGAGAAGGTAAGGGGGAGAGTAAGAGGAGAGGGGGTCACTGTGGTAACAGGAGCCAAATACTGTAGTAAGAGGAGAGTTATACGAATTCAACTTTTTTAGAGAATGAGATGGGAAACCAGCGGAGAATTTTGAGGTATGATCTGATTTAACATTTTTAAGAAAACGTTCTGGATGCTGTGTTCTGGATCAATTTCACAGATGCAATGGCAGAAGTGAAGAACCCAGTAAGAACATACGGCAATGATCCAGACAAGAAATGATGGTGGCTTAAACCAGGAGAACTGAGAATCAATGTAATAAAATGTAGTAAAAGTTGTTGCTCTGACGGGTTAAGACTTGAGGGGCTTTGGGTGGGGGTGACAAAAGACCCAGAGTAGCAAACACAGTAGTGAAGGAGAAGAAAAAAGGTGGACGACTGACACTGCCCAACTTTAAGACTTACTATAGGGTTGCCTAGGTGGCTCAGTCAGTTAAGCATATGACTTGATTTTGGCTCTAGGCATGATGTCATGGTTCATGAGATCGAGCCCCACATCGGGCTGCGCCACTGATGTGCAGACCCTGCTTGGGATTCTCTCACTCCCTCTCTCTCTGCCCCTCCCCCGCTCATGCTCACTCTCAAAATAAATAAATAAATTTTTTTAAAAACTTAGCTTAAAGCTACAGTAATCAAGACAGTGTGATACTGGTGAAAGAATAGATGAATAGGGGCGCCTGGGTGGCGCAGTCGGTTAAGCGGCCGACTTCAGCCAGGTCACGATCTCGCGGTACGGTCCGTGAGTTCGAGCCCCGCGTCAGGCTCTGGGCTGATGGCTCGGAGCCTGGAGCCTGTTTCCGATTCTGTGTCTCCCTCTCTCTCTGCCCCTCCCCCGTTCATGCTCTGTCTCTCTCTGTCCCAAAAATAAATAAAAAACGTTGAAAAAAAAATTTAAAAAAAAAAAAAAGAATAGATGAATAAATCAATGGAGCAGAACAGAGAGCTCAGAAGTAGACCCACATAAATACAGTCAGCTAATCTTTGACAAAAGCTAAAGGCAATACAATGGAGAAAAGATAGTCTTTTCAACAAATGGTGCAGGAACAACTGGACATCTGCATGCAAACATTCTTCCCTCCTTCACAGTAATTAATTCAAAATAGATCACAGACTTAAATGTCAAATGCCTAGTTTTCTGGCTAGAAAGGTCAAGGCACAAGTTTAACATTACAATCAAATTATATCCAGTGAAAATGAGGTTATTTTCTAAAAGTAAATTAGGATGCTTTTAGGTAAGGGAAATGGATATTAGTCAACCAAAATAACAAAATGACTAATTGGATCCATAGAAAAAAAATAATAAAATCTCTGTTCCTTTGAACCATTGTGTCTTTTCACTGGCAGTTCCACTGCTAAATCAAAATGGGGACATGAAAGCTTATTTAACATCCATTTAACAGATTTAGGACATTCTGAGTTTTTCTAGTAATGCATCTACTGGGTAATTAACAGCTAGAGGTAATTAATGATGTTGACATTTACACCCCTCATACGCGTCACCAATTCCTACATCACACTAATTGGCATTCAGAGGCATCGGAAATGTGTTTGTGAACTAAACACTGACACTGTCATGGCGTTGCAGTTTTTCTGAACTCAAAGACCTATTGTCCTGTTGACATATTAGTATCATTTTCTAATGGCATTTGTTTAGAGAAATTACCCCGAAATCGTGAGAATTTGAAACAGCAAACATTCTACTTTTACAGTCAGAAGTTATCAATGTGAGCTTACTCCCTAGGGTACTTTTCAATATCTTTGTAAAGTTAACATATAACAAGCATAACCACGCAGACATTTGGGTTTAGTAGCAAAAAAATATTGTCAGAACTCCCTGAATTTAAGAGAAAAAATTACCTTGCTGAAAGGTGCATAGCTAAGTACACAGGGCTCTTGAGCCCAAAACTGCCAGATTGTGCCCCCTTTACTTTGTATAATTGTACAATAAATTGGTTTTTGTACTGTTCAATGTGTTGAGTTTATAAGACAGTATTTGAGTTTATGGAAAAAGAGGGGAAAGAGGTTGAAGTAGAGGATATAGAGGAGAGAGGTAAGAAGAGAAAGGAAAAGAAGAATGAAGATATTAGGAGCATGATCTATCTCATGATGATGTAAAGCACCATTAAGGAAAAAAAAGGGGTATTACCCTCCAAAGAGATCCCTAGAATAAGTACAGCTTCCCCAACCCTTTCTCATTTATCTGTAATCCTTCCCCCTACATCCCCTCCACCCTGACACTAAAAGAACACGTGGACGAAAGGTAAGCCCTGGGCATAGCAGTGTCCACCAGGGAAGCACTAGGGAAACATAATTCACACAAAGACAGCATTTTGTTTTATAGCTCAGATGCCAGATCGTCCTTAACAGCCACTGGATGAATCATTGGGTGTCTTTCACCTTCCCCTGGATGCAAAATTAATTTTTCTAAATCCTTAATCATCCTTCCTGGCAATACTCTGAAGGAAAGCCGTCCCCAGCAGTACTTAGTCTGATTAACTACCTTGGGTTTTACCTATTTAGGCATTCAAATTGCTCCTTTGGTAACAGATATTTTGCTTGCCAACATTTAATTCTTCACATCCAAAATTAAAGCTGATCTGGACCATTAATCCCTAATACTTTGATACCAAGGAGACTATAATTCCATTCAAAAAAAAAACCTCTTTAATGTATCTCTTTTCATAAAAAATTAGGGATTCTTTTTCTTCCTTTTTATTTTCCCCCAACATGGGGCGCCTGGGTGGCGCAGTCGGTTAAGCGTCCGACTTCAGCCAGGTCACGATCTCGTGGTCCGTGAGTTCGAGCCCCGCATCAGGCTCTGGGCTGATGGCTCGGAGCCTGGAGCCTGTTTCCGATTCTGTGTCTCCCTCTCTCTCTGCCCCTCCCCCATTCATGCTCTGTCTCTCTCTGTCCCAAAAATAAAATAGAAAACGTTGGAAAAAAAAAAATTATTTTCCCCCAACCTTCATTTAAAAAAAGAAAGAAAGACAAAATTCAGATGAAAAATGTTTGCCTCATATTCTTTCAAGAAGAAAATGCCTTCAATCCTTCTATCCTAATATCAAGCCAAACAGACGGACACCCAGACAGACTGTGACTGGAATAACTTCCCATTGTAAAATGGAGCCCACAGAAGCATGTGACTGTCATTCCACACAGCAATGGTCACCTGAAATGCAGGTTGTTTCTTTGATTCCCAATTTTGTGCTATCATGCATACATATCCAATTAATTCCCAAATCCTGTTAGTTTTATCTCCTCAATATTTCTCCAAACTACTAGCCACCTTTGCCTTCATTAAAGCTTTTCTTTTTCATCCCGCCCTGAGCTATAACAACTATTTCCTAAGTGGCCCCTTAATCCCCTCTCCTTCCACTGAACACCATTTCAACCAAATGAACTTTTTCAAGCTCAAATACAATGATAGCGCTTCCTTGCTTAAAACTCAGTAATGGTTCCCCACTGCCTACAAAATAAGTCCAGATGCACAACAAAAAGCACACAAGGTCCTCTAATACCTGGTTATGCTCAGGTCTGCAGCCTCACGTCCTTCCCAAAGACTTCATCATGTCACATTCTAATCCCTGAACACATTACGCATTTTCACACCTTGTTCCTTTGTTCATGTGGCGTTCTGTCTGGAACATCTCTCATGTTCCTCTGGGTTTGCCTATTTCCTTTCATCCTGTACAATCAGTTCAGGCCTTCCCTCATCCCCAAACCCTACCCTTCCTCCTCCACCAGCACCCCACACTCCTGCAAGCTGCGTGCATTCCTCTACCCCTGCATTTCACACAGACTGTAATAATCTTGAATCGTCTAGAAAAGCCTCTTTCCTCTACTTATGGGAAGAAATGATGACTCCATCTTCGTTGTCTTCCCATGGCCCAAAAGTGCCTGTGTAGATTTTTGTTGAATAAATGTCGGAACAGTTGCTACACAGCATCTTGCCTATAAGCTCTGAGGCTCTTTGCTGCTGCTGCCCTAGCATGCCACCATGGCCCATTATGTGGTTCATATTTTAAATAAATAAATAAACCAACAAACATGTGATCCCAAAACTGAAGTTCCTCCCTGAATGTAGTGTTAAAGTTAAAATAAAGTGATTTATATTGACTGTGACCTCTGTTTCCAGTAACGGAGAAAAGAACATAATCACCAGGAAATCACATAAACTCAGGGCAGGGAAGTAACATTGTCCAAATCTCAGCCACCAGGAAAAGAATGAAGCCACCTTAGCTTGTCCCGGCAGGCCTCTATGTGCTTGTCACCTTGTCATGGAGGAAGATGGAGGCCCAATTCAGCTCCTCACACCATGCACTTTGCACTTGTTCCTGTGTGACACTCTTGTCCCTTCCTACATCCATGAGACAGCAGGTACAGAGGTCTGAAGCCAGAAGGCTCACTTCAGTAGGAAAAGCTATAGAAGCTGAGGTCCTGACCCCCAAGAGAGCAAATGGGTTATTCTTCACATTTATCCCAGGAGACTGCCTTCTTTAATTATCTGTTCATTAAGTTACTGCCTAGCACTGGACACAGTGAGACAACCAGGACTTGCGAGAAGAGTAGAAGAGGGAAGGCACAGAAAGGCTTTAGGAAGTGCAAATGAGGTAAGTCTTGTAGGGGGAAAAGTTGAAACAAAGGACAATTCCTCATTTGAATTTGTGGCCAGTACAATGCAGAGGAGGAAGACAGCCTTTGATGCTCAAGAGAGGGGGTATCCATCCTCCTGGCCAGAGACACTGAACCCAACTTGAGGACCCCTCTGCCCCTCCAGCTTGGCCTGGTTTCTGGGTTTTACACCCCTGTGGCTTCCATATTGTAGGTGTGATGGTTTTAACTCCAAGGGAGCAAGGACAGCCATGTACACAGGTTTGGGGGCTTTTTTAAAATACCCTTTTAGGAGCACCTGGGTGGTTCAGTCAGTTAAGCCTCAGACTCTTGATTTCAGCTCAGGTCATGATCTCATGGTCATGAAATTCAGTCCCGTGTCAGGCTCCACACTGGACATGGAGCCTGCTTGGGATTCTCTCTCTCCCTCTCTCTCTGCCCCTCCCCTGCTCATGCTCTGTCTCCCTCTCAAAAAAAAAAATACCCTTTTAAATTATTACACAAGTATATTTTTATTGTAGAAAAATGTTTACTACAAATAAGTAAGCAGAAAAAATTAAAATCTTCCATAACCACACAACTGAGCAATCAATGTATATGGAAGATAAAAGTAGAATTATAGTACTTAGGAAATTTGCTTTTTAAAGTTAACAAAAAGGGGGAAACTGGTTGGCTCACTTGGTTGAGCTTCCAACTCTTGAATTTGGCTCAGGTCATGATACTAAGGTTGTGGGATCAAGCCCCATGGTGGGCTCCACACTGAGCATGAAGCCTGCCTGGGATTCCTTCTCTCTCTGTCCCTCTCCCCTGCTCTCTCTTTCTCTCTAAAATAAATAAATAAATAAATAAATAAATAAATAAATAAATAAATAAATTTTTAAAAAGTTAACAAATGGTTGTGAAGGTGTTGTCCCTGTTAAGTGTTCTTTTATAATGTTATTTTCAGTGGGTGAATAATATTTCATTGTACAGATGTAGCATGATTTATCCAATTACACAGTGATGCACATTTAATTATTTCCAATTTTTCCTATTATTAATACTTCTGTGATGAGCATTTTTATAGGTAAAACTTTGACAATCTACACTAATTGCCTTAGTGGGAGCTACTTCACATAGAAGTATTAGGTCAAAAGATAGGAATGTGCCGAAGCTCTTTATATGTAAAGCCAAATTACCCTGCAGAAAGGTGGTGCTAATTGCTATTTCCGCAAGCAGAGGAAAAAAGTGCCCATTTCCCAATGGCCTGCAGAAAGTTTTTGAAAGCACAGTCACTGAAAATATTCTACAAAGCTCCTATTTAGAAGCCAGTCTATTGATCACAGATAGTTTATTCATCCACTTGGATTTGATTCCACATTTATAGAGAGCCTTTCCTGTGCTAAGCAGTGTAGACAGAACCAATACATTTAATTCATCTGATAATGCTGTAATCAGTTTGGCCAAAATAGTCACACTGGCTGATACAAAAACACCCTTAAAACATATTTTAAAAGTATACTGTAGTCAAACTTTCCATTTTGTAATCCATCCTTTCTATAGTTTCTGATGCTCATTCAGCCTCCACCTGACACAGAGTATACTACGGGACCAACCCATGCCCAAGGTCAGGGCCTTTAATTACAGAAAAGACCTTTATCACATTGAATCCAAAATTTCTTTCTATAAATCCCACATATTAGTCCTTATTATTTCCTAGGGAAGAGTCCATTTTCTCTTCAAATGTTCTCCAGGCAAACAGCACTAATACCTCCCACATTTCCTTATATTACATTACTTCCAAGATTCTGTTTCAGCCATGTGGAATGTCAACAGTTATTTTTCCTGGTCTTTTCTCCATCCTGGTATCTCCTACACCAAGGAGACCTCGTTCTAAGTCCTGCATGTGTGTCACGTCCCAGAATCCTTCACTTAACCTACAACTCCTTCAGAATTAACTAGTCCCCTTTCTGCATTCCCATACCATTTTGGACAGATCTTTACTACATGCCTTAATTATTTCATATTTTAATTATTTGTTTGCATGACTGTCTTCATGCCTCATCTTTGACGTCTTTGACGATAAAGACTATGTCCAAAGCACCTAAAACAGTACCTGTTTGACATGACAGTTACTAAAGAATGCATGCCTACATTAAATAAAATAGTAGAAGTTCACAATCTATCAGGATGAATGAAACATACATATAAATAACTATAGTAAAAGACAGAAGATACAGAAATTAGAAAATATCAGAGGGTGATTATAACTAGCTTCTGTGGAAAGGCAAAGATAAGGCAGAAAGGTAAATGGCCTCAAAAACTAAGCTGAGGTATTTGGCTTCTCACTATAGACGATGTGGACACATTTTGAACAGACGATGCAGAAGAGCTCAGAGGGAGGAGCAAAGAAATAGTCCATGAATAATCTGGTAAGGAATCTAAAACAAGATCAATAAGAATAAGATGAAAACGGACAGAAGAGGAAACTACTGAGACAGAAGAAGCCTTACATTTGGTCACGAATGAAATGACAGGAAGAAAATTAATGATGGGGGTAGGGGTAGGGGGTAGGGGGCAGGGGGAGGGAAGGACAGAAACTCCTCCAAGATGTCCAGCCTGGGTAACTAGGATACTAGTAATGTATAACCCCTGGGAAAGTGTCACTTACAGATAAGGATTTTGTGGCTCCTACTCTGAGTTAACTTTTTGCTTAGAAGGATTTTAGTTATGGTTATGTTATCTTCAGAACATCACAATTGCCACTACTCTCTTTTGTCTTCGACTCAGGGAATTTCACTCATTTACATTTTGTGCCTGGCTCCTGTAGACATATGTTTGTAGGTCCTAGTAACAACAATGGAAATTAATAAGTCGCGAGTAGGGGCGCCTGGGTGGCGCAGTCGGTTAAGCGTCCGACTTCAGCCAGGTCACGATCTCACGGTCTGTGAGTTCGAGCCCCGCGTCAGGCTCTGGGCTGATGGCTCGGAGCCTGGAGCCTGTTTCCGATTCTGTGTCTCCCTCTCTCTCTGCCCCTCCCCCGTTCAGCTCTGTCTCTCTCTGTCCCAAAAATAAATAAAAAACGTTGAAAAAAAAATTTTTTTTTTAAAATAAAAAAATAAAAAAATAAAAAAAATAAAAAAAAAAAAAGTCGCGAGTAGAAGGAACTAGCTCAGGATACTAACTAGCTCAGGGTAACTTAGTGGTTTCCAAACACTTTTTCAACGTCATAACTCTTGAGAAAAATGAAATCACACTTGGAGGTCCCACATATCAAACAGAAGAACAAAAAGTGCTCCAGTTAGTTGAACCGGAGAACTGGGGCCCTCATTCTCATGACCACTAGCCCTACCTCCAGTTAGCATGTAAGGCATTTTCATGAACCCTAGGGATCAGGAAAACCCAACTCAAAAACCTATGATGGGATTGTTGAATCACTATATTGTACAGTTGAAGTAAATATAACACTGTATATTAAATACACTGGAATTAAAATTTTTTTAATTAAAATAAAACTGGGGCACCTGGGTGGCTCAGTTGGTTAAGCATCTGACTTCAGCTTAGGTCATGATCTCACAGTTCCTGAGTTTGAGCCCCATGTCGGGCTCTGTGCTGACATCTCAGAGCCTGGAGCCTGCTTCGGATTCTGTGTCTCTGCCTCTCTCTGACCCTTCCCCACTCGCACACACACTCTCTCTCTCTAAAAAATAAACAAAAATTAAAATAACAAAAAAATTAAAATAAAACTAAAAAAAAAACCTATGAATGATAAATTCAGATTAGATATGTTGCTTTTGAGGTACCCAAAGATCCACAGGTGAAAACAACAAGCAAGTGAACAGAGAGAACAGGAGATTGGGAGAGAGTTAAGATGTGGATTAAGATTTGAGAGCCATTGGCGAGAAGGTGTATTTGAGGCCGTGGTAGTGGACAAGATGCTTGAGAAAAGGGGTGGGCAGAAAGATGAAATAACACAGGTAATAACAGGCCTTTGGGGAATGCCTACATTTCTAAGGTGGGCAAAGAAGGAAACATCAGCCTAGCAGACAGAGGAACAATCTGACAAGTAGCAGGGGAAGCCAAGTGGTAGAAAATATTAGAAGTCGGGCAAGCCATTGCAGGAAGAGAAGGATGATGCAGAGTTTCACATACACCAGGAAGCAAGATGGGCTTGGGGGAGGGAATCTGCTGGGGCACCAGGAGACAACTAAGAATGTGGCCCCGCAGTGAGCAACTTCAGAATCATGGTGCAGACAAGAGGCAGTGTGTGGATGGCATAGGAGTGAACAAGCAGAGTGTCTACTCGCTTGAAAAGTTTGGAGGTCAAAGAAAAGATTTCATGACGTGAAGGCCCCTAGCCAGAAATATGAAGAGGCTGGTAAGAAATGTTGTGTTAGATGAAAGTCAAAAACATTTGTATGGCAAGTAGCCTAACCCAGCAGAAAGGTAAAAACATACCAGGCGGTCCACATGTGATCCCCAACTTATTATAGGGCCGGTTAGGACTGAAGTACTAGTGAGCTCTTGACTAGCCTTGAGAGTTTGTGGTTGTATGTATGTATCAGGTAAGACGGTTTTGACCTCTGTCCAATAGAAATGATACATGAGTAAGAACACGTGAGTTTGTTTTGTTTATGGGGAGACGAAGGAAAAAGAAGCACACCAAGGTGTGAAAGTAAGTGAACCTTCTGGTGGCTCAGAGGCATTCTGCCAGCACAAGCCAATACCTGCAATGATCATTTAGCTGTGCTCCAAGTTGTGAAGTCACAGTCCTGGTTTCACTCCCTGGTACCAATACCCATTTCTTTATTTGAGCTGTGAACACATCATACCCAGGGCCAGTGATCTTATAGATGTTCATTGCTGAACATAAAATCAGGAAAGGGAGAGGGAGAGAATGTGTCTGAACAAATTAGCCTACCGTGGAAAATAATTCAAAATGATGCTGTAGTGATACGTCAGAAGAGACATTTTCCTTTGTGAAATTTCTTATTAAAGCCAAGCCCAAAGTGAGAGGAGTTGGAATATACATGGAGACTTCAGAATCTTGGAATTATAGTCATAGAGAATATAGCATCAACAATTTGATGATGAGAATGACAAGTATCATATATGGTTCCCTACTATGCTTCAGGTCCTTGATATACCTTGTCTCATTTAATCCACATAGAAATCACACAAAGCAGGTATTTCAAAACAGAAGTTCTCAGAGGTTAAGTACTGCCCAAGGTCATTTGGCTGATAAGGGATAGAGCAGAATTGCAACTCAAATCTCTTTTATTTATATGTCAGTCTACACTGCCATCCATTCCCCGTGGGCAGGGACTGAGGTAGCCCCAGGTCATTCTTTGAAGGTCAGCCTTTCACCAAGAGACCAAGTATTATTTGCCAGCTTTCTGCCTCTACAGGACTGCCTGCATCACTGGACCAGACTGTACTTTTTGTGTCCCAGAAAGGGAGAGCATGTCATTTAAATAAAGATACAAAACAATTTCACTCGTGGAGCACACCAGGCAAGAAAGGATATATGGTTGGAATCTCTGACATCCTAGGGAAGCTCCAGGTCAGCAGGGTGAGCTTACCCAAATGATGATGCTTGAAAGCCAAGACTACTCTTGCAAGAATTACATACATATGGAGATTTTCCAAAGGAGAGGCAGCCTGTTTCTAACTACTTTTCTCTACTAAAGCCTTGGGAGACAGAGAAGGGAAGTGTTCCACTCCACCCTGTGCTGGTAAGTGTCAGGGCATGCTGAGGAGACCTTCGTTCTTGACAGTATGTGGCAGAGATGATTAATATGGACATCATGGGTAGGTGGATAATAGTTCACTCCTGCTACCAAGGTTTACTAATTGGTTTCTCCCATGCTGGGCTGGTGCAAATTCCAAAGTTTTATCATTTCAATTTGAAGATCTGCACAAAACACACTAAAGTTTACTGCCCAGATATATCTGGCTCCTCTTACCAAAATGGGCTCTACAAAACCCAATAAGTACTTAAGGGAAAACAAAAATACCATATCCTTCTCACTCCTCAAGGAGATTCAAGACATCAAAGATTACCTAGTTCTTTCCTCTGTGCTTGAAAAGGAAAGATGTTGGCTTGCTTGTCCTCCATATGTTGCAAAATTGACAGCACTCTCATTGGGGTAGGTGCTGTGAGGTGTAAACTGCTCTGTCTTAACTGAGGTTAGGAATGGACACAGCTCTCTGAGTCACAGAGAAGCTACTAGGCTCCCTTGGTATCTGGCCCAGGGGGTGGGGGTGGGGGTGGGGGTGGAATGGGTATAGATGGAGTAGGGTGAGAAATAAACTGGGCCATTGGTGTCATAGTAGTTATAGGACATTTCCTAATCAGTAAATAAAGGATACCAACGATACCTTCCAGCACCAACATTTCAAGAGTTCATAAACAGCCTACAGATAGACTATGCCTCCAGATACACCACTACCTCTTTAGAATAAACAGAAACTTTTATTACTTAACTAGAGCAATAGGGGCTGTCCTAAATTACTTTCTTATTGTTGCAGTAGACTAGATAAACTTTAATGTCAAAAATAAATGCATATCCATAGATCTATACTGATATAAATAAGTGATTGATTAAATAAATAAATTGGGGGGGGGGACAAATCCCCTGCACAGAAAAATTTCAAATTATTTTTGTAGATATTCCACCTTCAAAGAAATGGAACTTAACCCCTCACCCCTTTAAACATGGGCTGTGCAATGACTTCTTTCCAAAGAGTACAATAAAGGGGGAAAAAGAACTACTTTACAATGGAGAAAACTGACATAAACCACCTCAGCCAGGTGATAAAAATCAATATCCACAGCAATAATTTATATTGAAAGTATCTATCCCTGATATGATGTGATGAAAATGGCACTTTATTTTGGTGGCCTTCCTTCCAAAAATCCACAACAGACTAGTCTGAGAAAAACATCAGACAAATCCAAACAGAAAGACATCCTACAACACACCTGACCAGCATTCCTCAAAATTGTCAAGGTCATCAAAACCAAGGAAAGTCTAGGAAACCATCACAGCCAAGAGGAGCCTACAGAGTCATGGTAAGTGAAGGTAATGTGGTATCTTGGTGAGATCCTGAAATGGAAAAAAGGACATTAGGTAAAAACTAAGGAAACCTGAATAAAATACAGACATTAGTTAATGCTAACGCACCAATATTTGTTCATCAGTGGTAACAAATGTGCCATACTTGTAAAATGTTAATAATGGGGAAACTGGGCAACAGGTATTCAGGAATTCTCTGTATCATCTTCATAATTGTTCTGTATATCTAGAACTTCTATTAAAAAATAAGGTTATTTTTGAAAGGAGTAAATAAATAAATAAATAAATAAATCACCTTCTTTTTTAAGGCAGGAGTTGTAACGAAAAACAAGAATTGATTGTGTGTCTTCTTACTGGTTCTGCCCTAAGCAGGCTGCCACATCTTTCCAAGCCCTAATTCCCATATCTGTAAAAGACAAGCGTAGCATGGTTAAGATGCCCAGGCTTTGGGGACAGACAGTCCTGAGTTTGCATTCCAGCTCTGCCTCTTACAAGCTCTATGACCTTGAGCCTTAGTTTCAACATCTGAGGATAATAACATCTACCCTGTGGAGCAAATGTGAGGAATTAATGAGATAGTGCGCTTGGAGGCATTTAGAGACATGGAAATATAAAGGGGTGAGACGTGAGTCATCTTTCTAAAGAATGTTCAAATCTTTCTAAAGAATGATTGCTGTATCTTCCTCTTTGGGACCACTCATCTCATGTTTAAAATCTAGCTTTGAGGAGAATGAAACATTTTCCAGAGCATGGAGGACATGGAGCTTTGGCAGTAAGTTTCCTCATTTCGCTGCAGAACTCAAGTCAAAGAATGTACTCCAAGCTAGCCTTGGTGTCTGTGCCCTTGTTCCCGGCAGCCAAACTTTCAGGAGCCCTAAGCCAGTGTTACCCTGACTCCCCACAGCCAAAGACACAAAATTCAGGTCAAAGCTCACACTGAATCCTTTGAGGGTTATGTAACCCTTTATACAATTCATCCTCCTCCTTTTCAGCATTGGAATACACTATCTTTGTGGACCATCACATTGGGGCCATGGAAAGACCCCAGCAATTATGACTTCTCTAATACTGAATGGCAAGAGTCAGAGAATGGCTTTGGAGAGAGAGAAATGGGGATTAAAATCCTGGTTGTGCTACCTATTGGCTTGGCAAATCTTCAGGCAGATTGTTTACCTCCTCTGAGTCTTACTTTCCTTATCTCTGGAAGGGCCTTATGTTCTTTCCAAGACTCAGATTGGACAGTGAATGCCAAACACCCAGCGCAACACTTAGTACATACTCAACATTCAATAAACAATATGTTTATCATAATATGGGATTCAAATAAAGCAGTGATGGTCCCATAAGTCTTTGAAAATTTTCCCTAAAATGGGAGGAAAATAAGGTATAGATATGGAGTCTAATAATTTGAAGTTAGTTGGTTGAGAAAAAAACGAACTCTTAAGGAGAATGTGATTCATTACGGCTGGTTGATTGGGCTTATTCCAAAATTTAGACATTGTGGTTTTAATTTACAAATGAGAACTAAGAAAGCAACACAAGAGCAGTTTGAGAAATCCCTACCAGCCTCCACCACCCTGTCCCAGGACCTACATGGCCAGTGAGCCTCCCTCCATCTTTCCTGGAGCCGCCTGGACAGCTCTATGCCTCTGGAAACAGGATCTGTTCATATCTCTTGTCATGATGGAGGCCCATGGGCCCAAAGAGGATCACATCTGTTCCTGTCACAGGTGACACATTCCCAACCAGACTCTTCAAAGCAAGCCAGTTCTGTGTACTCTTTCAACGCCTTCTGGCTAAAGACACACATGAATGCTGAAGAACTCAGGGCTGATTGATAACAATTTTGATCCCCTTAGGCTCACTTGTTCCTTTTTTAAAATTTTTCCAATCTGCTTACCAGCTGCTTCTGTTCATAAATGCCAGTGAAACGTTAGCACCATATGTCTTCTGGTTATCTGGGTGTCTGATGAAAAATGCATTTAAAGGATTCATCAGATCCTAATAGAAAGGCTAGAATGAGAACTGGCCAACATCAAAACTGAAGCTCTGGTTTCCTGGCCACAGCTAAGCAGCCACGGGTCCTCCTGGCCTGTTCTCCCTCTCTCTTCCATTTGCTGCTGGTGCCTGGCATGGAAATTTGCACCTCGTACATAGTTAGTAGATATGTGTTAAGTTTAAGGGAACCATGAGTCTAAGGCAAGAGTTGACTTGATATCAGTCTAAGTAGAAAGGTTTAATAGAAATTTTAAGTTAGAATTCCTCTATTAAGCTCTGGAAATGTATTTGCTTATCGTGAGTGATATATGCTTGTACCTTTATGATTTCTTTTTTGATACATGAACTTGAATGCCTTGCTTCCACTTTATAAATTAGAGAGGGCTATTTTTATTTACCACTGTCTATGGGTGACCATAAACCCCACTTTTCCTACCGAAAGACTGTAACTGGCTATTTGTGGAGAAAGAAACTACCTTTCTTTATTTAAAAATCAACAGTTAATAACCTTAAGGGGCTTTCCAGAAAGAAAAAAAAATGCTTGACACTCTCCCAGAACTTTGTTCTTTGTCTTTGGCAACTCTTCTAGAATTGCACTTAATAGGTCTCTTGCCTGGTTGTTTCCCCACACACCATAAACCCTTAAGGAAAGAGAATGCATCTCTATATGTATCCCCAGCACAGAGCACTGTGTGTGCCACATGCAGCAGGGAGCGTGGAATAAGGAAAAACCTGAGACAGGAACAAGTTTAATGGTTATTGTGATAGTAAAGCAAGTGATAAAGGATTATCCTACAGAGAGCAATGGAGGCCACAAGAACAACAAAACTGGGGGCCTGGTCAATTACCTCTCTCTGCGTGAATATAGTATCCTGTATTTTTTGCCTGAAATCTCCACTATGTGTCACTTTCCAGGCTGGGCAGCAAACCTATAAAGAGTACCTTTGAAAGCCCACTGTTCAAACATGGTATCCAGGGATATCTAGCCTTTTAGCATCTTTGTAGTCTATGTTTTGCTCAGAGCCAGCCACAGGACCCTCTCTGCATACAGGCAACACTGAGTAATCAAAGTCCTGAGTACTTCTGTCCTAACACATTACCTTAATGCAATGGGAAGATGAAGCCAAACTCACGTCCACCAGGTCCCAATAACACAGACAATCTCACCTATTCTCTTTCCAATTCCCACTGGCTGTCAGCCTGCCAGCTTCACTGTGGTGTTTTATAAATTCAGCTCTTACACACAGCATGCCAACTGGGGAAAGGGAGCTCACACAGCAGAGATCTGGCCTGAGTTAAATGCCTCTCCAGTGCTCCCAAAAGTGTGACATCTCATCTGATGTGTGTTAACTCCAGCTGCACACAGTCCCCTGGCATAAGGAGCATGTCCCTTCTTCTCAGCCATCCTATTACCTCTGAATCCCTGACAGTCAAACTTCCTCGTGTCTGACTGGTCCCAGCTCCAGCAGGGAAATTCGCTGTTTCTTGCACCCATGAAAATGGCATAGATGGAAATTCATGTGCTTCCCACAGCAGCTGTGTTTTCTCCTAGCAATAGCAGGGGTCATAGGTTGGCTTGTTTGAATGATTTTATTTGTGAATAACTTGTAGGCATGTATGCAAAATATTTGAAATAGCATGCTATCCAGTCAGGCAATATCTAGCAGAGACCAAGGCAATTGCCCCCATTTTCAGGGGGCCTCACTAAAAATTCCTCTTACAAGATGGCAAGGAGGAGGAAATCATGAGTGATAGTCACATTTGTTGACTCAGCTTTCCTAAATTAACAATGATATTTATTAAGGATCTTAATATCCCACACTCAGAATGTTGTGAAAAGTTGCAGGAATGCTTTTCCTAAGCCAAAATTCTTAAGGGAATTTCAATTCTGTGCATCACAGTACAGCTGAGAATTCTTGTTCTTCTTCTTCTTTTTCTTCTTCTTTTTTTTTTTTTTTTTATCTTTCAGCTTCTATTTTTGTAATATGCTCCTAGAAGCAGGAAAATACCATTTATTTCCTTTCCAGTTTTAGCCTGTTCCATTTAGCAAGCTATGAATGCTTCCCTCCTGGAAGATCTTTGTGGAGTAAAGGTGATGAGGGGGGCTGTTTACCTCCAGCTTCCAAAACTCCAAGGTCAATGGACAGTCCAAGACCAGTGGGCACCTCTTGAAAAGCTGGGCAGTTTTCATAGTTAGTTAATTCCGTAAGGGGGAGAGAGTGCTTGGGAAAGTAGGAGTTTCTCTCCAAATGCATAGATTTTAGATATTCAGGAACAGTTTTATCTATGTAGACAATAAAGAAGCAATTCCACTTTTAACACCCAGGAAACAGAGTTTTGCCCAAAATCAGAGACAGCTTAAGATGAACAGTAGCTGAGGAATAAAAGGGACCCCATCTACATGACTTGGACTGACAGGGAAATAGATTGAAAAATAATTAGATAGGGGTTAACCTTAGGTAAGAGACCCATGGGGGCATTAGTTCCTCCACCTCCTCTTCCTCTCCTTCCTCTTTCCCTACCACCCACACCTCTTCTTTTTTCCAGTCTCTTCCCCCTTCCTCCCCGCCCCCCCCCCATTTAAGCTAACTGGAGGAGCACACATAAGGCAAAGAATGAACTCTGTGCTAAGACGTTAAAAAACAAAAAAACAAAAAACAAAAAAAACATAAAATGGAGAAACACTAAAAGGGTCCTGTGGCAGGAGCAAGGGTAAATCTATGAACTGGGCAACTGTAAACTTCAGAAAATTACCCTTCCATCTTTACTTGATTGTTGTCTCCCTCCTCTGGCCAATCTACCTGTGGGGGCACCACCAGTGAAAAAGGCTATGTTGGGGTGGCATAGATCAGCCTCCCTCAAGTAGATTCTTTCCCCAACATCTACTTCTGGATTGTCCTTCTGGAAGCTTCTTCCCTGCATTCCAAGCTCTTCTACCCCTACTTCCACCCTCCACTGCCCACTTCATTACCAGGCACAACCTGGAACTCTTGGGCCACAAGTCCAATCCAAGTCTTGGTCTCCTTTCCTGGCACCTACTCTCCTTTGAGACAGTAACTCCTTCAATGAGACTTCAGTATGGGGCTCTCAATCCCATAAAGAAAAACCCCACTGACTGGGTCCCTAAAAACCACAGTCTTACTTAGGGGATGTTGTTCTAGGAGTTAATCTTCAGCAGTTGATTCTTCTGGAAGTCTAAGCTACTTAAGGCTGACTCCACAGAAAATCCTCAAGAAGAAGGTCTAGTGTGGGCTTTGACTGTGCAGGTCAGTGTGAGGTGTCAGGTGAAGGCTCTTCGTTGTGTTCTAGGTAATAAACATTAAATCCCATACAACAGAAGCATGCCAACACACCAGCACGCACCCTACATCACCCATCCATAAGACAGGCATTTGTCCCGAGAATCAGTTTGCTCTAGACCCGGACTGAAGAAAGATTATCTCTATCCTCTGCACAGGCCCTAGGTCTGGCTTCCCATTTTTATGCTGGCTCTGACAGTCTCTTCCTTTGTTCAATCTCTGATTTCCAGGTCATGCCCCGGGACTTCTCTACAGAAGGACACTGGTCCTCTTAATCATGTCCATTATTTGAAAACTGCCCTTAAAACAATGAGATATTGCCTTTTCTGCCTCTATCACATTGGAAAGAATTGAAGGTTTGATAATACACAGAATGAATAAGAATATGAGGAAACGAGTACTTATATACATTGGCTTGGAGTAGAAATTTGAATAATCTCTTCAAAAACCAATCTGGCAATTTCTCTCAACTTTCCAAAAGTTCCCATATATACAAAGACTTATCTATGTGTCAGTGTTATTAATACATAAAACTGGAGGCAACTTCAAGTTCCACCAATAGAACATTGGTTAAAAAATACACCATGGTACGTCCCTAGGATGGAATAATATGCAGCTATTTAACATACAGCTGTCAATCTACACAGGCTAATAGGAAAGATCTCCAGGCTATATCATAAAATAGAAAGGCAACATATAAATATTAAAATCTCACTTACATAAAAAAGAATATTTATGTATATGAATATATAATCATAGAAAATTTCTGGAAGAACATTGCTTATCAGTCAGTGTCAAAACAGAGAACACACTACCCTAGATATTTCAAAAAGAAGAACTTAACACAGCTGTGGAACAGACGAAGAAAAACCTGAGGCATCCACAGAATTTAGCAAAATCAGGAAGTAACTAAGATCCCTCGGCTGGAAGAACACAGGGAGGCAGTGTCACCAAATCCCAGGTGCTGGAGCCATGCAAGAGAAGCATGAACCATGATGGGCCCCGGAGAGGGACACGGGGTCACAGATGAGATACACTTGCCTTAGAAATGCCATGGTACCATTCAGTCTCCCACCAGTGTATTCCATCAACTGAACCTTCCTGGAAACCTGAGGATAAAGCAGAGGATGGGAAGTGAGTTCTTGGTAACACAGAACAGAGGAGAGACAGGATCTGAGGGCAAATACACAGATGACTGGCAGAATAACATACTAGCTCCTTCACTGTGGTTACCTCTTGGGAGTGATATGTGGGTTTGGTGACGAAGACTCTTCTTCTGTTCTTGTTGAATATTCTTAAAAGTAGACATATTGGGGCCCCTGGGTGGACCCCTGAGCGTTGGACCTCGGCTCAGGTCATGATATCACGGTTGATCAGTTCAAGTCCTGCCTCAGGCTCTGTGCTGACAACTCAGAGTGTGGAGCCGGCTTCAGAATCTGTGCTTCCTTCTCTCTCTGCACTTCCACCCCCCACCCCACCCCCCAGAAAATGAATCAACATTTTTTTAAGTACACATATAATTTTCAACATAATAAACTTTTTAATGTTTATTTATTTATTTTGAGAGACAGAGGAAAGGTGAGCAGTGGAAGGGCAGAGAGGGACAGAATCCCAAGCTGGCTCCACACTATCAGCACAGAGCCCAATGCGGGGCTCAAACCTACGAACTATGAGATCATGACTTGAGCCAAAATCAAGAGTCCGATGCTTAACCGACTGAGACATCCAGGTACCCCCACATAATTTTTAATATAATTAAGTTTATCATATATATGTAACATATATCATATATTATATATAATATATAACCACTATATATGATATATATTATATATAATTAAATATAATTAAAATAATAAATTTTAATATAATAAATTGCTGTTTTAAAGGACTGTACATTTTCATATTGTATCATTTAAGTTTCTGATGCTTTCCTGTAAGAACTGTCCCCTGTTCAGTAGACCCGGCAGCCTAGAATCCTGAGCTGCCAGATGCAACCACAGGAAGCTGCCCAGTTGAGCAGAGGTGAACTTCAGCATAATGAGGGATATGGAATCTGTACATTTTTTAAGACGAGGCAACACTCTCACTTCTACCAGGCAGAGAAGGTGATTTTCCAATCCTGGGACCTTGTAATGAGACAGATCACCAAGTGCAGTCACTCCCTTGGCCTGGTTTAGCAGTGGGGGACTTCCCTTTGAGCCACTTTCAAACAGGTTGTGTACAGGTGAAATATCTGCAAAGAATTCTCTGTGGGTACGGCACTAAGGAAAAACAGTCCTTTCAGGGATGAGTCTGTGATTTTTTAGGTTTGCTATAGCTACTTGTTATGATTCAGTTGTGTGCCTTAAAAGAAAGTATCAGAACTGAAAAGGACCTTGGAATGCATTTTTTTTTAATCACAAATTTATTAAGACAAAATTTATGTAACACAAAATTCAACTTTTTCATATGTACAAGTCAGTGGTTTTTAGTACATCCACAGAGTCGTGCAACCATCACCACTATCTAATTCAAGAAAATTTAACCAACCCCAGAAGAAACCCTATACCTCTCAGCCATTCCTTGTGTTCCTCTCTCTCCAGCCCATGGAAACAACTAATGTACCTTATGTCTCTAAGAATTTGCATATTCTGGACATTTCATATAAATGGGGACTAACCAATGTTATACAATATAATATGCATTTATGACTGGCTTTTTTTTCACTGACCCTAATGCCTTCAAGGCTTATCCACGTGGTATCAGTACTTTGTTTTTACAGCTGAATAATATTCCATTGTATGAATATAAAACATTGTGTTCCTCCATTCATAGGAATTGTTGCCGTATGTTTAGTGTTATAACCCAGGTATGAACATTTGTGTACAAGTTTGTATGAATATATGTTTCAATGCTCTTGGATATATACTTAGAAGTGGGATTGCTAGATAATATGGTAATCATATATTTAACTTTTTGAGGAACTACAAACTATTTTTCAATGTATGAAGATTGCAATTTCTCCACGTTCTCACCAATACTTCTTATAACAATACTTCCGGTTTACAATGTATTTGTGTTGGATTGCTTTTTTTCTAATTTTATTGAAATATAATGAACATACAGCACTGTACAGGGATAAGGTGTACAGTGTAATCATTCGACTTACATGTATTGTGAAATGATGACCATAGTAAGTTTAGTTACCATCCATCATCTCATACAGTTACAAAAAAAGAAAAAAGAAAAAATATATTCTTAAATCTTATACTTCTTTTGTTAAATTTATTCCTAAGGATTTCATTCCTTTTTATTCTATTGTAAATGGAATAGCCTTCATTTTCTTATATCTTCATTGCTTTTCTTAATTTTGTTTTGAATTATTCATTGCTGGTGTATAGAAATACGGTTGATTTCTCTATGCTGATATTGTACCCTGCCACATTGCTGACTCATTTATTAATTTTTAGCTATAAATTTCCATTCAAACCTATAAATTCATTTAAGCACTGATTTTCCTGCACTCCAATGATTTTAGTATGGACTTTCCCTCTTATAAAGGGCAATAAGGCAAACTTATTTCCCCTAGTCACATTTTCTGTTGTTAAAATTTATTTTGCTGGTATTAGTATAGGCCCTTCAACTACCTTTTGGGAACTGTTTGCATTCTATCTTTTCTTATGCTCTTATTTTCAACCTATTTGATACTAATGCCCAAAGTGTGCCTCTTATACAGAGATGACAGCTGGATTATATTTTTATTCATTTCTGCCAACCTGTGACTTTTGACTGGAGTGTTTAGTCCACTTACATTTAATGTACTTATTGATGAGGCAAGATACATTTCTGTCATTTTACTATTTGTTTCCTGTAAGTCTGTCTTTTTTTCCACCATCACTGTTTCTACTTTGTTTAACAGATATTTTTCTAGTATACCATTTCAATTCTCTTGTTTCTTTTATGATTTTTTGAGTGATATTAGTGGGTAACCTGGAGTGCTAAAATTAAGTTCTCAACTTAAAAGCTTCTATTAGATAAGCACAACTTCATTTCCATAGTAGACAAAAGCTTTGCTGCAATAGAGCTTTTACCTCACTTCCTTTGTGCTGTTATTGCCACACAAACTACATCTTTATGCGTTATAAGCCCATCAACACAATATTATAATTATTGCTTTATGCAGTTCTTTTTAAAATCCAATAGGAGAAAAAAAGGAATTACAAATACACTTATACTGTCTTTTATATTTATCTACATGGTTATCTTTACTAGTATTCTTTATATATTCTTGTTAATTTACAACTCTTGTTAATTCTTGTTAATTTCATAATACAATCTATCATGCTTTTGTTTCAGTCTGATGTACACTCTTTAGTATTTGTTGTAGGAAAGATCTGCTAGCAACAAATTCAGCTTTTGTTTATCTGGAAAGGCCTTAATTTATCATTCATTTTTGAATCACAGTATTGCTGGATATTGAAATCTGGGTTAACAGTCTTTTTTCTCTGAGGACTTAAATATGTCATTACACTGCTTTCTGGTGTCCATGGTTTCTGAGGAGAAAAAATCAGTTGATAATATTGATAATCCTTCATACGTGATGAATCACTCTTCTCCTAATGCTTTCAGGCTTCTCTGTTTTTTGGATTTCAGAAGCTTGACAGTTTTTAATCATTGTTTCTTCAAAAATTCTTTCTTTTCCATTCTCTCTCTTCTCTCTTTTGTGGGCTTCCATTATGCATATGGTGGTGTCACACACACTTCTGAAGGTCTGTTCATTTTTCTTCATTCTTTTGTACTTTCTGTTGCTCAGACTACATAATCTCTACCTATCTATCTTCAAGTTCTCTGCTTCATTCTTCTTCCTATTCAATATGCTATGGAACCCCTGCAGTGAATTTAACATTTCACTTATTGTACTTTTCAACTGCAGAATTTCTATTTGGTTCTTTTTGATACTTTCTCTCCCTTTATTGATATTCACTATTTGGCAAGACCTCATTATCCTTTGTCCCTTTGGCTCTTTGAACATATTTAAAATAACTTATTTAAATTTTTTGTGTAGTGAGTATGTTTGGTTTTTCTAGGAGTAGCATCTAGTGACTACATTTTTTTCTGTATATAGATCATGCTTATTTCTATGAATGTCTCTTAATTTTCATTAAAAACTTGTTTAAATGATATACTTCCTTAACTTAATAAAAATCTGATCCTCTCTTCCCAAGGTTTGTTGATGTTGTTGTTTAGTTACTTCTATGAATTAATACTGTTAAGTCTGTATTCTTTGTTGTATATGGCCCTTAAAGTCTCTGATTGATCAACTTAATGATCAGCTAAAGACTGGACAGAGATTTTTGTAAATTCCTTGAACCAGTAAGTGTCTCAGTCTTTGCTGAGGGGCTCTGTGTGGGTATTGGGGAACACCTTCAATGCTCTGGCAGGCTGTTTACACTCTTCCTTAGGCCTCAGGTCCTGCTTGCAACAGCCTCAAGGTCACGGAGAGTTTAGAGACTTTCCAGGCCTTTCCTAGGCATGTGCACATCCATGTACATGCATGTGGCCTTCTAAATTCCCAGGATATGTTGGAGCTTTTCAAAGCTCCATGCAGACATCTCATTCCCAGCTTTTTCCTTTTAAGTGGTATAGTCTGCCTTTTTTCACCCTTACTACACTCAGCAGGGTTAAACAATTATTTTTGACAAATTCTCCGGGGATAGGGCTATTGACACAGAGTGAGTTCTGAAGTCAAATAAAGACAAGCCTGGGAATGGAAATCTTTAGTGAGCTACCAAATGGGTCAAATAATGTCACATGTCTGGGTTGTGGGATTTTAGAGAGCTTCAAAACCATACCAGGCCCCCCAATAGCCACTAGTTTGCTGGTTATTACAGCCACTGTAGTTGTCAAAGTGTCAGTGTTCAAGGTTACTACAGATCTAAAAAGATAGCAAGAGATGATAGCAACTTAAGACACCACAGAGCTCAATGTTCTTACCATGATCCAGCTGACTTTCTTGAACAGATGCCCCTCAAATGTTGCAATCCTGTAGCTTCCAGAGTTCTGAACATTTTAATTTTGACATTTTTTGTCAGTGTTCTTGTTGCTTTTCTACAAAGAGGAGGGGATTTTCAAGGGTTCTTACTCCACCATCCTGGAAGTGCTCCTCTATCTGACTCTTGCACTCAGTTCTGCATTTTTAGTAGATTTTCAAATATCTCTCTTTATTCTACACTCATACTTTCACATGCATTTAAATGAATGGCATTTACCTAAACATATGCTATTATGAAAAAGGCATGACTCACTTATTAAGGTGCTGGATCTTTTCATATCAGTAATTGTACCATCACTTTGAATAGCTATATTCCACTTAAAGCATATTTCCACATTTTTAAAAAGATTATATTATGTTGGATACATAATGCATATATTTAAGTTATGAAGCATAATCCCAAATTCACACCCACGAACTAAACACTCAACTTTTAAAAAAATAAAGGTGAAAAAAAGTTAAATAAGACTGAATAAATTAGATATGTTCTGTATTCACAGAAAAGCTCAATATTCTAAAAAATGTAAATTCAACTTAATCTAGAGAATAGTGTAATATCAATCAAAATCCAAACATAGTTAGTTGACCAATTTCATAAACTAATTACAAAATTAGCAGGAAAGAGCCAAGGCCCAAGAGTGTTTGAGAAGAATAATACAGGAGACTTGCTCTCCTACACATCAAAATTTGTTATAAAGCTATAATAATTAATATATTTATTGAATAAGAAACAAAAAGGCACTAAGCATAAGAAAAAAATTGCTAGGTGGTGACTGGGTGGCTCAGTCAGTTAAGCATCTGACTTCAGCTCAGATCATGATCTCATGGCTTGTGGGTTTGAGCCCCATGCCGGGCTCTGTGTTGAAAGCTCAGAGTCTGGAGTCTGCTTCAGATTCTCCCTCTCTCTCCACCCCTCCCCCCCGCAATCACACTCTGTCTCTCTCTCTCAAAAATAAATAAGCATTAAAAAATTAAAAAAATATTGCTGCAATTGGTTACTTTAAAATCAAGAATGTCTAAAAAAAATCATAAAGAAAGTGAGGAACAACAGTGATTTAGGTGGTAGTAAAATAAGAAAAAGAGGTTCATTTGTCAAAGGAATACTGACATTTCAAACTAAAACTTTTTCACTTGATGTGTATTTCTCTATTCTCCAAAAAGTTTAACAGCTGGTAACATTCTATTCTTCTTTTATGAGTTCAAAGATCACAGAATGGAAATACTAAAATCTTTAAAACTGGAAGCCTATCAGAGCATCCAAGATGGCAGACCTGCATGTAAGTTTTTTTGTGTGTCTCACATCCATGAAATACAGCCAGATCAACACTAAACAATTCTGCACACCTAGAAAACTGATTTGAGGATTAACAAAACAATCTGCACAACCTGAACCACAGAATTCAGCAGGTACATGGCACAGAGAGGTGAACTGGGGGAGAGAGAAACCATGGAGGGCAGGGAGCTGTTTTTGCTTGTACAGAGAGGATGGAGACAGGGTGAAAGTACAGGAAAAGCAACCCACCAAAAGTAGCTGGGGAGAAAGTGGAAAAGTGGAAATAGCCACAGGGACTGAAAAGGGATAAAGAAGGTTTAAATTCCATTAAGACTCTATAAACAGGGGGAGCACAGAGTCTGCAACTCTGCAGCTCGATACCTGGCAGTGCTCTGGTGGAAAGGGCAAATCCCCAGGAGTAGAGTGAAGTCTAGGTGTCTTCGGACTACACAGTAAGAGGCAGTTCCACTGCTGGGAGGACATCGGGCACAGGCTGTGTGCCCCCCCCACCCCACCACAGGCAAAGTCCCTGTGGACCCCAGAGAACAACCACATTCACTGGTGCTGGAACAAGGTCATTAAGGGTGAAGCCTTGTGCCAGATGTGTGTTGTGATTTTCCATAATCCCTGAAACATTGCTGCTACACAATCATGTGAACTTTTTCTGGGGCAGGTTGGTACCCAGCCACAGTATCTGGGCATCGGCAGCAGCATGATCCCGTGAATGTTCCTGGGCACAGCTGGCACCCAGCCATTGCTTGGTGACCCAGAAGAGGTCAAAGCCACAGCTCCTCAGAAGTGAGGGGTTGGGAAACACAGCCACATCTCAGATAAAACTCAGGAGGGAGGTGCTTCCTGGCAACCTGATGGCTTGGTCACAGATAGTGTAAAAGTAGGAGTGGATCGAAGTCAGAGACCAAGGATAGGTGGGCAATTGCTGACTGGGGAGAACAGAATTCTGATACTAAAGACTGGGTAGCTGTGTGACGCCATTTTCACCCCTCCCGCACATGCGCATACACACCTACAAGTGCCATAATGATTTACCCCAGTAAGCTAAGCAGCACCATCTAGTGGAGAACAGAGCTGTTACACTAAGCTCTGCCCAACTATGCCAACCTCGCTCTTCAGGAACAACACAAGTCTCTACACCTGCTTAGCTTACAGACTATAAAGTGCTTCATAGTTTGACTTCTAGGGGAAGATGATGTAATTTCAATTGTATTTCAGCCTGTTCACTGCTCCATCTGTTCAATTTGCTTTTTGATTCTTTTTCATTTATTTTCCTTTCCTTGAATAAAAGAAAAATATATTTTTATTGTCGATTATTAAAAATATTCTTTAATTTTTTTCTACTATATTTTTTTACTTTTTTCTAAATTTTTCAAATTCTATTTTACCTCAATCATTTCATTCTATGTAAATGTATTCATTGTTTTCAAATTTTCAAACGTTTTCCTTTTGTTCCCCCCCTTTTTCTCTAACCTATCAAGCTTCTTTCAACACCCAGATCAAAACACACCTAGGATCTGGCATCATTTATTTGATGTGTGTGTGTGTGTGTGTGTGTGTGTGTGTGTGTGTGTTATTCTTAATTTTTTAATTTTAATTTTTTTACCTTATTAATTCCTTTTCTTGCTTCAAAATGATGAAACAAAGGAATTCACTCCCAAATAAAGAGCAGGAAAAATGACAGCCAGGGGCTTAATCAACAAAGATACAAGCAAGATGCCTGAACCAAAATTTAGAATCGTGATAATAAGAATACTAGCTGGAGTCCAAAATAGATTAGAATCCCTTTCTGCAGAGATAAAAGAAGTAAAAGCTAGGCAGGATGAAATTAAAAAAATCTATAACTGAGCTGCAATCTTGAATGGATGAGGCAGAGAAGAGACTTAGCAATACAGAGGACAAACTTATGGAGAAAAAAGAAGCAGAAAAAAAGAGACTAAGGCAAAAGAGCATGATTTAAGAATTAGAGAAATCAGTAACTCATTAAAAAGGAACAACATCAGAATCATAGGGGTCCCAGAAGATGAAGAGAGAGAAAAAGTGGTAGAAGGGTTATGTGAGCAAATCATAGAGGAAAGCTTTCCTAACCTGGAGAAAGACAGAGACATCAAAATCCAGGAAGCACAAAGGATTCCCATTAGATTCGCGTACTTTGTGAATTTGACTATGATATGCCATGTATTCAGGCAAGGAAGCAATCATGAAAACAGCAAGGGAAAAAAAAGTCCTTAACCTACAAAGGAAGACAGATCAGGTTTGCAGCAGACCTATCCACAGAAACTTGGCAGGCCAGAAAGGAGTCGCAGGATATATTCAATGTGCTGAGTTGGAAAAATATGCAGCCAATTCTTTATCCAGCAAGGCTGTCATTGAAAATAGGGGAGGGGGCGCCTGGGTGGCTCAGTCGGTTAAGCGTCCGACTTCGGCTCAGGTCACGATCTCACGGTATGTGAGTTCGAGCCCCACGTCGGGCTCTGTGCTGACTGTTCAGAGCCTGGAGCCTGTTTCAGATTCTGTGTCTCCCTCTCTCTCTGACCTTCCCCCGTTCATGCTCTGTCTCTCTCTGTCTCAAAAATAAATAAACGTTAAAAAAATTTTTTTAGAAAATAGGGGAGATTAAGTTTCCCAAACAAAAATTAAAGGAGTTCATGACCACTGAACCAGCCCTGAAAGAAATATTAAGGGGGTCTCTCTGAGGGGAGAAAAGAAGGGGGAAAAAAATACCAAAAGCAACAAAGATTAGAAAGGGCCAGAGAACACACCAGAAACTCCAACTCTACAAGACACACAATGGCAATAAATTCATATCTTTCAGTACTCACTCTAAACATCAATGGACTAAACACTCCAATCAAAAGACATAAGGTAACAGAATGGATAAGAAAACAAGATCCATCTATATTCTGTTTACAAGAGACCCACTTTAGACCTAAAGACACCTTCAGATTGAAAGTAAGGGGATGAAGAACCATCTATCATGCTAATGGTCAATAAAAGAGAGCCAGAGTAGCCATACTTATATCAGACAATCTAGACTTTAAAATAAAGACTGTAACAAGAGATGAAGAAGGGCTTTATATCATAATTAAGGGGTCTATCCACCAGGAAGACCTAACAATTGTAAACATTTGTGCACCAAATGTGACAGCACCCAAATATATAAATCAATTAATCCCAAACATCAAGAAACTCATCGATAGTAATACCATAATAGTAGGGGATTTCAACTCCCGATTTAAACAATGCAAAGATCATCTAAACAGAAAATAAACAAGGAAACAGTGGCTTTGAATGACACACCAGACCAGATGGACTTAACAGATATATTCAGAATATTTCATCCTAAAGCAGCAGAATATACATTCTTCCCCAGTGCACATGGAACATTCTCAAGAATAGATCACATATTGAGACACAAATCAGCCCTCGACAGGTACAAAAAGATCAAGATCATACTGTGCATATTTTCAGACCACAATGCTATGAAACTTGAAGTCAGCCACAAGAAAAAATTTGGAAAGGTAACAGATATTTGTAGACTAAAGAGAATTCTACTAAAGAATGAATGGGGTAACCAAGAAATTAAAGACATTAAAAAGGACATGGAAGCCAATGAAAATGATAACACCACAATACAAAACCCCTGGGATGCAGGAAAGGCAGTCATAAGAGGAAAGTATATAGCACTCCAGGCCTTCCTAAAGAAGGAAGAAAGGTCTCAGATACACAACCTAACCTTAAACCTTAAAGAGCTGGAAAAAGAACAGCAAATAAAACCCAAAACCAGCAAAAGACAGGAAATAATAAAGATTAGAGCAGAAAGCAATGCTATTGAAACCAAGAGGAAAAAAAAGTACAATAGATCAAAGAAACCAGAAGCTGGTTCTTTAAAAGAATCAACACACTTGATAAACCACTAGCCAGTTTGATCAAAAAGAAAAAGGAAAGGACCCAAATAAATAAAATCAAGAATGAAAGAGGACAGATCACAACCAACACAGCAGAAATAAAAACAATAATAAAAGAATATTATGAGCAATTATATGCCAATGAAATGGGTAATCTGCAAGAAATGGACAAATTCCTAGAAACATATACGCTACCAAAACTGAAAACAGAAAGAAATAGAAAATTTGAACAGACTCATAACCAGTAAAGAAATTCAATTAGTAATCAAAAATCTCCCCCCCAAAAAAGAGTCCAGGGCCAGATGGATTTCCAAGGGAATTCTACCAAACATTTAAGGAAGAGTTAACACCTATTCTCTTGAAGCTGTTCCAAAAAATAGAAATGGAAGGAAAACTTCCAAACTCTTTCTATGAGGCCAGAATTACCTTGATTCCAAAACCAGACAAAGACCCCACTAAAAAAGAGAACTATAGACCAATTTCCCTGATGAACATGGATGCAAAAATCCTCAACAAGGTATTAGCCAACCACATCCAACAATACATTAAAAAAATTATTCACCACCACCAAGTGGGATTTATACCTGGGATGCAGGGCTGGTTCAATATCCACAAAACAATCGACATGGTTCATCACATCAATAAAAGAAAGGACAAGAACCACATGATCCTCTCAATAAATGCAGAGAAAGCATTTGACAAAATACAGCATCCTTTCTTGATAAAAACCCTCAAGAAGGTAGGGATACAAGGATTATACCTTGAGAAAATAAAAGCCATATATGAAAGACCCGACGCTAATATCATCCTCAATGGGGATAAACTGAGAGCTTCCCCACTAAGGTCAGGATGAAGACAGGGATGACCACTCTCGCCACTGTTATTCAACATAGTATTGGAAGTCTTAGCTTCTGCAATCAGACAACACAAAGAAATAAAAGGCATCCAAATCAGCCAGGAGGAGGTCAAATTTTTACTCTTCGCAGATGGCATGAAACTCTAAATGGAAAACCCAAAAGATTCCACCAAAAAACTGCTAGAACTGATCCATGAATTCAGCAAAGTGGATATAAAATCAATGCACAGAAATCTGTTGCTTTCCTATTCACCAACAATGAAGCAACAGAAAGAGAAATCAAGGAATCAATTAATTCCATTTACAATTGCACCAAAACCATAAAATACCTAGGAATAAATCTAACCAAAGAGGTGAAAAATCTTTGCACTGAACACTATGGAAAGCTTATGAAAGAAATTGAAGAAGACACCAAAAAATGGAAAAGATTCCATGCTCCTAGATAGGAAGAACAAATATTGTTAAAATGTCAAGAGTACCCAAAGCAATCTACATATTCAATGCAATCCCTATCAAAATAACACAAGCATTCTTCACAGAGCTACAACAAACAATCCTACAATGTGTATGCAACCAGAAAAGACCCTGAATAGCCAAAGCAATCTTGAAAAAGAAAAACAAAGCAGGAGGCATCACAATCACGGACTTCAAGCTGTATTACAAAGCTGTAATCATCAAGACAGTATGGTACTGGCACAAGAACATATACTCAGATTAATGGACCAGAATAGAGAACCCAGAAATGGACCCACAGACATATGGCCAACTAATCTTTGACAAAGCAGGAAAGAAATTCCAATGGATTAAAGACAGTCTCTTCAGCAAGTGGTGCTGGGAAAATGGATAGCAACATGCAGAAGAATGAGCCTGGACCACTTTCTCACACCATACACAAAAAGACACTCAAAACGGATGAAAGATCTAAATGTAAGCTAGGAAGCCATCAAAATCCTCAAGGAGAAAGCGGGCAAAAACCTCTCTGACCTTGGCCTCAGCAAATTCTTACTCAACATGTCCCCGGAGGCCAGGGAAACAAAAGCAAAAATCAACTATTAGAACTTCATCAAAATAAAAAGCTGTTGCATGTCAAGGAAACAATCAGCAAAACTAAAAGGCAACCATAGGAATGGGAGAGGATATTTGCAAATGACACATCAGATAAAGGGTTAGTATCCAAAATGTATAAAGAACTTATCGAACTCAACAACCAAAAGACAAATAATCCAGTGAAGAAATGGGCAAAAGACATGAATAGACACTTCTCCAAAGAAGACATCCAGATGGCCAACTGACACATGAAAAACTGCTCAACATCGCTCACCATCCAGGAAATACAAATCAAAACCACAATGAGATACCACTTCACACCTGTCAGAATGGCTAACATTAACAACTCAGGCAACAACGGATGTTGACGAGGATGCGGAGAAAGAGGATCTCTTCTGCACTGCTGTTGGGAATGCAAACTGGTGCGGCCACTCTGGAAAACAGCATGTAGGTTCCTCAAAAAACTGAAAATAGAACTACCTTATGACCCAGCAATTGCACTACTAGTTATTTATCCAAGGGATACAGATGTGCTCTTTTGAAGGGACACTTACACCACAATGTTTATAGCAGCACTATCAACAATAGCCAAAGTATGGAAAGAGCCCAAATGTCCATCAATGGATGAATGCATAAATAAGATGTGGTATATATATACAATGGAGTATTACTCGGCAACCAAAAAGAATGAAATCTTGCCATTTGCAACTACGTGGATGGAAGTAGAGTGTATTATGCTAAGTGAAATCAGTCAGAGAAAGACAAGTATCACATGACTTCACACATATGAGAACTTTAAGATACAAAACAGATGAAAATAAGGGAAAGGAAACATAAATAATACAAAAACAGGGAGGGGGACAAAACATAAGAGACTCTTAAATATGGAGAACAAACAGAGGGTTCCTGGAAGTGTTGTGGGGGAGGGGGGGGAAACGGGCTAAATGGGTAAGGGTCATTAAGGAATCTACCCCTGAAATTATTGTTGCACTATATGCTAACTAATTTGGATGTAAATTTAAAAAATAAATTTAATTTTTAAAATAAATAAATAAATAAAAGTGGAAGGCTGTCTTCAAGGAGAAAAGAAGAGAATGAACACTTCCTAAATACCTACTATGTGCCAGGCACTTTCTTTACATTCTCACTTAATTGTTGTTGGTTCCTTTTCATTTAGTCCTCATAATTCTTTGAGTTTAGGCATTACCCTTCTTGCATAAAATTAAAGAAATGATTTCTCTGAGGTTAAGTATTTTCTCAAAACAGCATTAAAAATAATGTTTAGCTTTACTCCAAAATGCATGTTCTTTCCACCTTATCACGTTGCTTTGATATAAATTCCTTGTCATTCATTATTCTTGGGAAGACAAGAAAAATCCATATGAAGTATTTTTAGAAAAACTCAAAGATGATATTGATTGGATTTCACTTCTAGGAATAAATTTGGGGAGAATTTATAACTTTACAATACACTGACTTATTTTCCATGAAAATGGTAAATCTTTCCACTTATTTAGCCATATATAATGACTTCCAAGGAAGTGTATAATTTTTATAACTTTCTCCATACATGTCTAACACATTTTTTAAATTATGTTTTCTGTTTATTTCTGGTATATAGAAATTCATTTTATTTTTATAGTGGTCTTATATCCAATCACTGCAGCAGATGCTCAGATGCCCTGCACCACATTTTGTCACCCTACTTCCAACTTTAGCACAACAGTGGTGGGCATTTGATGTACATACTGCCAATGTCCTACCTCAAGCATATGCTTTGGTGCCTCTTCCCCAGTGTCCCATGTTTGGAGGGACAGTTCTAAGCCACATTCTATCTACACAGACCTTCACAAAATCACCAGTGGTACTAAACTGCAGATGCCCATAGCAGTAACTAACTCAATAACACATCATGGATTGGCTTTTCTTACTCCCTGTCCCATTCTTCCAGCCACCTCACTGCTACTTCTCTGAGCTAACCTCTCAAATAAAAGCCAAGCATCCTAGTTCCTTTCTCAGATTCTACTTTTAGATCAACACCTGTATTGCTTTTAATAATTTCACTATAGATTCTTTTGCATTTTCTATGTATTCAATCAGAGCAACTCTGTGTATTGACAGGTTTGTTAGTTCCAATTCTCAGGTAGTTTGTCCAATGGATTTTGTTATTCTAGATAGGCCCTCCAGAAAAGATGATATGGGCATTTGTGTCTTATTCCTAGTTTTAAAATAAATATTTCCAACAATTTTTCATGAAGAATATTTGCACTGAATTTTGCCAGATATATTGTACTAAGTTAAGAAAGTTTGTTTATAGTCATATTTCACTAAAAGTGTTTCTCATGAAAGGATGCTGATTTTTTAAAAATAAGTTATCTGCATCTTTTCAGGTGATTATATATTATCTTTCTCCTTTCATCTGTTAATGAGATAAATAACACTTGTAGATTTTCTGATAGTAAACTATTCTTGGATTTCAGTATTAGACTAAACTTGTTTATGATCATATACTGTTGGATTTGGTTTGCTAATAATTTTCTTTTACAATTTATACATTTATATTCACAAGGGAGATTTGCAGGTAATTTTTTTGCTCAGGTTGTCCTCACTTGGTTTTGCAATCAAGGTTCTATTTAGCTGCATAAAATGATTTGGGAAATATTCACTCCTTATCTAGACTCTGAAAGAGTTCCTGTAAGTTTTAAATGATCTTTTCATTTAGGGGCACCTTGGTAGGTTGAGCGTCCGACTTCAACTCAGGGCATGATCTCGTGGTCCAAGAGTTCGAGCCCTGCATTGGGCTCTGTACTGACAGCTCTGAGCCTGGAGCCTGCTTTGGATTCTGTGTTTCCCTCTTTCTCTGCCCCTCCCCCTGCTCATGCTCTATCTCTCTCTCTCTGTCAAAAATAAACATTAAAAAAAATTTTTTAATGATCTTTTCATTTAAAGTTTCACAGAAACCATATTTTCCTTCTGTTTTTTTAATGAAAAGGTCCTAGTGATTTATTTAATAATTGCTATGAAGTGAATTATATCTGCTCCAAATGTATATGTTGAAAAGACCTAGCCACCAGTGTGCTTGTATTTGGAGTAAGAAAGTAATCAGAGTTAAATGATGTCATAAGGATGGAACTCTCATCCTAAAGGATGTGTTCTTGTAAGAGCTGCTAGACAGCTACCTCTTTTTTTGTGCCATGTGAAAATACAGTGGGAAAGCAGCTATCTGCAAGCCAGGAAGGATTCTTCCTGGGAACCAAACTGTCCAGCACTTTTAACATGGACTTCCCAACCTCCAGAATTTTGAGAAAATTAATTTCTGTTGTTTAACCAACCCAGTCTATGGTATTTTGTTATAGAACCCTCAGCAGACAAATATGATGGTTATAAAAGTATCAAGGCTTTCTTTTTAAGTTTTAATTTTTTAGGATTTTATCCAAATGTATGGGTATATGTAACCTATTCTTTTCTAAGTGATAAGACTGAAGCTCGGAGAAGTTAAATGACCTATTTAAAGGCACAATGTTAGTGTCTTGATTGAAAAATCAGGTTTGGGGCGCCTGGATGGCGCAGTCGGTTAAGCGTCCGACTTCAGCCAGGTCACGATCTCACGGTCCGTGAGTTCGAGCCCCGCGTCAGGCTCTGGGGCTCTGATGGCTCGGAGCCTGGAGCCTGTTTCCGATTCTGTGTCTCCCTCTCTCTCTGCCCCTCCCCCGTTCATGCTCTGTCTCTCTCTGTCCCAAAAAAATAAATAAAAAACGTTGAAAAAAAAATTTAAAAAAAGAAAAATCAGGTTTTTTTTAAAAATTGTATTGTTGGTTAATATCCCCTGAGTTATACAAGTGCAGGGGCTCTTGGGTGAATTGAGTAACCAACTCTTGATTTCGGCTCAGGTCATGAACTCACAGTTCATGGGTTCAAGCCCCACATTGAGCCCCACTTCAGGCTCCATGCTGACAGTACAGAGCCTGCTTGAGTTTCCCTCTCTGCCCCTTCCCTGCTTGCATGCACTCACTCTCTTCCCTGCCCCCACCATATCTCTTCATCAAAATAAGTAAACTTTAAAAAAAAATAAGATATACCAGTGCAAAGATAAGTTTAATTAAAAATTCTGCTGCTCCAAAAACCATGAACTAGAAATTCTAACTTTTAATTAAATACTATTTGAGATTGCGTATTCAACTAGTATAACCTTTGGAGAAAAGTTTAATAATACTGTGCATTAGCCAGCTCATTTCTTTCAAATATTCTCAATGCCTAATCCCCAAAGAAGAGATAGCTATTACATGGGCATTAGCCAATTATCTTTCCACAACATATTTCAGAGCTATGGATGGATCTGTCAAAAATTATATTTTAAATGAGAGTTAGGCCGTTGAATGACATAATCAATTTCCATGGGTAACTTGTCATATGGCTGACTGTCACAGCCCTAGCTAAACAAGTAAAGCTGGGAAAATAGCCAAAACCACATGGTAATGATTTGTTGGCTAATAAAAGATGAAGTCCAGACATGGGAATCAGGGATTCACTTTGATTACTGAACAGGCAGTGGAAGCCTAAGGGAAGAGTGCATCCATGAGAACATACTGGGAGTGTGGTTTCAGAAGTGTGGAGAGAAATTAGGTGGAAAGAAAATAGTTTCCTTGACAAATCCTTCTAGAAATATTGTGCACTCAAAGTGAGACACAGAAGACTGAAATTTCCAGTAAGTTAGACAGAGATGGAGCCTCATTACAACTGCAAAGCCCTTGTCAAGTATCTGCATTCTGGAGGCCACAGAGAAAATTCAACAGTCTATGAAACCTGAGAAGAAAGAAGTAAGATTGATAAGCATGACAGGCACTATGGATGGATTATCAAGTCTTAGCCTGATGCTGTATATACATCGTTGCATTAAATTCTCTCAGCCACCATATGAAAGAACTAAAGATGTAAAAGCCAACACCTCTCAGCTTACAAAACATCATGCACACACATCGCCACCACTGGACAGAAAACAGACTGGGATTTTCCCAGCTCCACTGCAGAGTGAAGGTTCTTGATAGATTGACATGCTACCTTCTTACTGAACCAGAAATGGGGCAGGAACATCTCCTGATAACTGAGCACTCACATTGACTTCTGGACTGGAAGCAAGGCTGTGCAAGGACAAAACATTGATGGCACCTCCAAATATGACAAAAAGTAGTGTGTTTCATTATCTATTATGGATGACAAACCATTGGCAAGACTTGGTGGCTTAAAATAATAATGCTCCATTATTTCTCACAATTTCGCAGTCTAGGTAAGCTTTACTTGGCATTTCTTCTAGTGGGGCTGGATTATCCAAGATAACTTCTTTCACCTGTATGGTACCTTAGTTAGGATGGATGGAACCATTGGAGCTGTTCCTAGCATTTCTTTCTCTTTCTCTTACTCTTTCCCTTTCTCTGCCTCTCTCCCTCTTTCCCTCTCTCCACACGGTCTCTCCAATAGTGCAGCCAGACATCTTTACTTAGTGCCTCAGGAATCCAAGATTGAACATTCTAAGAGTACAACACCCCAGTATGCAAGTGATTTTCAAACCTCTGCTTGTGTCATGTTTGCTCGTGTCCCATTGGCCAAAGCCCAGAATTAATACCAGAGGAAACTACATAAAATGTGAATATCAAAAGTTATGGTATATATAATGTAAAAGCTGTACATGGTGTGCCTTCTCTCTCAGGTAAAGCTATCATAGGGGAGGAAACTGAAGTCTGCACCCAGTGACAGTGGTCTGTAAGAAGAGCAGGAGGACTGCCACTGGACTACTCCCAGAGTCCTCCTCCAGCCTGGTCACATATAGGCAGTAAGTATTACTCCAGGATATCAACCAACCTCACAGAGTCTAACATGAGGAAAATGGGTTTTATAATAAACACACTGTCGACGTAGCATGGCAATATAAAATCCAGAAGCAAATAATGTTTGGGAATCGAAAAGGGAGAAAATTGATCTCAAAGGAGTAGATCCAACCATAGAATGATCTACTTCCTGACTAATTTCAGGTCAAGAGGAACTAGAAATACTAGAGATTATATCATGGTGTAGCCTATGGAAACGGGGACAGAACAGTGTTAAAATACTCAGAACCCAAGTACTTGGCAACAGCTTGGTCTCAGGAACTAGAAAGAAGCCTAATTTCTGAAAATGAGAAACACCATTTTAGTACCATCAGAGCTATACGAGTCAAAATATGGCTTGATTCTGAATCCCTGAGCATTAATTTTGAGATGTTTCAATTTCCCCAAATCATAGATATGCCCAGCCTCTATGGAATGAGCGTGTGTCCTTTATATTAATGCATCCTCTCCTTTAAAGAATCACCATTAACCCATTAAGCGTGGTTTTTATGGGGTGGCACCTGGCTCTTCCCTTCTTCACGGTGACAGTAATGGGCATGCGACCTTGTCAATGATAACTAATTATCTTCCCAATAAGAGAGATTTATCCTAAGGTGTGAGCCTGTGTTATAAACAGGGCCGGCCAATCAGAGTCCTTCTCCAGGGCTGATTTTCAGACATGAAAAACAGAACTTCCCGTTTAGGTTGCTGCACTACGAGAGTGTAAACCTGAGTGTGAGTGGTTTTTTTCTGCATGTGAAGAGGCTTTCAACAGGAAAAGTCTTTCAAATCAGTCAAGCAGACAAAAGCACACACAAAAGAGGGAGAGCATGAGTGAGCAAGTGTTGGTGGCTTTCCCTGAGGCTAGACTTCCTTCCTTCCTTCCTTCCTTCCTTCCTTCCTTCCTTCCTTCCTTCCTTCCTAGACATCTCTTCCTTTAAGCCTGTGAGTTATGCCATTATCTATTCTATCAGATGAGTGGCTGTATTCATCTGCTTGGGCTGCTATAACATAATTCCATAGACTGAGAGGCTTGAAAACAACAGATATTTATTTTCCATAGCTCTAGAAGCTGGACGTTTAAGATGAAGCTATAGGCCAGTCTGGTTTCTGGTGAGATATCTCTTCCTAGTTTGGAACAGAGAGCTGTCTGCTCACTGTGTGTTCACATGGTCTTTCCTCCTTGCATGCAGAGAGAGGGTGAGATCTGCCCTTTCTTCCTCTTCTTATAAGGACACTCATCCTATCAGATCGGAGCCCTACCCTTATGAGTTAATTACTTTTACAAAAGCTCTATCTCTACATACAGTCCCACTGAGTTTTATGGCTTCGACATATAAATTTGGGGGGTACACAAACATTCAGTCCACAGCAGTAACTAATCTACTTTTTTGCCTACAATGAACATGTTTTTGCCACCTACAACCAAAGAACCCTGAGTTTGCAGAAAGAAGAGCTATTATAGGGGTAGAAAAGTTGTGAGACCTCCAATGATCCCATTTCTGAATTATCAAATAATTTTAATGGGTATGTATTGGTGCATCTCCATTCCCAGTACCATTCTGTAAAAATGACACCAGGTGATGTACTCTTTCACTTATCGAATGGCATTTTTTCAGCACTTATTATGCCTCAAGGGAAATACAAAGTCAAAACAGACACAACCACCTCCTTCAGAGAACTCCCTTCCTTTCCTTTATATCTTTCCAGGCACATTCACATATACTGCTGGAGGCATTTCAATTTTCAAATCTAGTTCTTTTCATTATTAAAAACTTGGCAAAACTAAATAGTAGAATAGACTGTCAAGGGAAAAAAATGATTACTCATATAGCAACTAAAATAAATAGCCATAAATCACACCTGAAAAACCCAAGCTCTGCCTGGGTAGGAAGTTTTCTTCTTTGCTCTTCTGTAGGGGCAAAACATCTGAAATAGAACACCCTTTACAAACTCAGAATCATGTACTCACTGATCCTTGGATTCGTAAAAGACAAAGACCCTGTTTATGGTGACTGTGACCTTTTCCTGTGGTATATTAATCGTCAGTGACACTAGCCAATTTCTCACCTGGAAATCCCAAATTTCACCACAGGATTGCATTATGTCCATTATTCAACCATATGAGGCTGAACTAAAAGGATGGGATTTGAGGGGGTTTTCCCCTTCTTAAATAGTGGATCTGAAAAGAGAGTTTTATTGTTCCAAATGGACATCTTTTGTAACAAAATCCACTTTATGCTGAAAAACAAAAATCTTCTCTTTGAAACTTTTGGGACACAGAAAAGGGAAGGGAACAGCATATGATAAAACCAAAGAAAACCGCAATTGATAAGTACAACAAAGATGCTTCCTGCCATTTCTGGAAAAATACTTTTAATCTCAATGTTTCCTACATACAGATTAGGAAGAAAAAATAAAATTGTCTGTTCAGGGGCGCCTGGGTGGCTCAGTCAGTTGAGTGTCCGACTTCGGCTCTGGTCACGATCTCATGGTTCATGGGTTTGAGCCCCGCGTCGGGCTCTGTGCTGACAGCTCAGTCTGGAGCCTGCTTCAGATTCTGTGTCTCCCTCTCTCTCTGCCCCTCTCCTGTTTGCACTTTGTCTCTCTCTCAAAAATAAATAAGCATTAAAAAAAATTTTTTTAATGTAAAACTGTCTGTTCAAAGGTAACATGTAGTATTCTTCTCTTCTTACCTACCAATGATCAGTAAATGGGAGATATGTGACATTTTGCATTTGTCAAACCCATAAAACTTTAGAGCATAAAGAGCTTCAATGTTAAGGTATGCAAACTTTTGAAAATCATTTAGGAAGTCAGAGGATCCTAGAAAGGAATGCAGACAGCGACAAGAGAACCTAACTGTGTAACAAATGTATAAATCCACCTCACTGGATGGGGAAATGATGCTGACCTAAGTAACTTTGGAATTCAGTGGATTCTAAAGACAAAAGTCAAAAGTAATTGCTCACAGGAACTGTATTCTACCTGATGAGGTTATTCTCCACGATGATGTGGCTTAACAATTGTGATACTGTTCTAAGATATACCGAAATTGAGTAAATGGAGGGCAGATGATGGGAGTAGGCTTCCCACTGTTGAATTAGGAATTTACAGACAGCAGGGAGAGGAGGCTGGAGTAATTGATTAGAGTTGGAAACGGCAGAATAAACTCTTATTTTTCTTAATATATATACAAATAGTCACATCAAAAAATATTACTGGGGCGCTTGGGTGGCTCAGTCAGTTAAACGTCCAACTCTTGATTTCAGCTCAGGTCATGATCTCATGATTCATGAGATGGAGCCCCATGTCAAGCTCTGCACTGACATCACAGAGCCTGCTTGGGATTCCCTCTCTTCCTCTCCCTCTGCCCCTCCCCCACTCGTGTGTGCTGTCACTCTAAATAAACATCTAATAAATAAATAAAAATATTTATAGATATGTGTACATACATGTGTTAGTATACACGTGTCTAATTCCTTGTTAGGTCAGCTGAGAGAGCCTAAAAGAGGAATACCTCAGTAACAGTGAGTGCAGTTAGTGCTCTCATGTTGGCTTCTAATACTATTGCCCAATAAAAGTAACCAGGGTTCCTTGGAAAATGGCTGATTCCAGGACGACATTAGAGCCGAAAATATACAAGATGAGACTGGAGCAACTTATAGTGCCAAATGTAATTTAAAAAATTTTAATTACCATTTATGGTAGTAAGTATGTCAAAGGGACACAACTGAAAGAGCTCCTAATGGCCAAACCTAGAACAACTTGAGCAACAAAATATAGCATTAGATTATAACCTGAAGTATAAAATATCTATGCATCTATATTGATATTAAAAGTAGATCAATTGGGGGAAAGAGACAAATCTCTCATACAGAAGAATTCCAAATAATTTACGTTGATACTCTGCTTTTTAAAAAAATGGAGCATAATTCCCAACTCCTTAAGCGTGGGCTGTGTGTACCCATTTCCCTCCAAAGAATATTCTGTAGAAATGGGCAGAAAGAGTAACTTCATAGTGAAGAAACCTGAGAAACACTACTTTAGGCAAGTAATGGTCAAGGTCAACATAGGCAGCAGTAGGGGTACCTGGGTGGCTCAGTCGGTTGGGCAGCCCACTACAGCTCAGGTCACAATCTCACGGTCTGTGGGTTCAAGCCCCGCATCTGGCTCTGTGCTGACAGCTCAGAGCCTGGAGCCTGGTTCCAATTCTGTCTCCCTCTCTCTCTGCCCCTTCCCTGCTTGCTCTCTGTCTCTCTCTCTCAAAAATAATAAACATTAAAAAAAAGTTTTTAACATAGGCAGCAGTAAATTAAATTATGCCATAAATCCTAGATGTGAAGTGATGAAAATGGCACTTTATCTCTGTGATCTTCTTCCCCCAAACCCATAATTCTATTCTAATCATGAGGAAAAACATGAGAGAAGTTCTAGTAGAGGCGCATCTACAAAATATCTGACCAAGACTCCTCAAAACTGTCAGGGTCATGAAAAGCAAGAAAATTTGTTAATTTCCCTATAAAAACATCTGGTCTGATATTTTTGTGTGTGTAGACATTTCACACTAGATCTTTTACTCTATAGCATAAATAGCCTATTTCACTTTCTGCCTCTAGGAAGAGTCAATTTTGTAAGACTGCATATTTTAGAAAATTATCAATTTCTCTGTTTTCAGATTTTCATAAGATACTCTTGATTCTGTAATTTTATGTATTAATGATTGTCCTTTACATTTCTAATTTTGTCCTATTTCTAAGTTTTGACTAAGAACAAAGTTTTATCTTTTCTTTCTTTTGTTAATTTTTAAAAATCTATTTCAGGGGCGCCTGGGTGGCTCAGTCAGTTAAGCGTCTGACTTCGACTCCGGTCATGATCTCACGGTCTGTGAGTTCGAGCCCCGCGTCAGGCTCTGGGATGGGATGGCTCAGACCCTGGAGCCTGCTTTGGATTCTGTGTCTCCCTCTCTCTCTGCCTCTCCCCCACTTGTGCTCTGTCTCTCTCTGTCTCAAAAATAAATAAACGTTAAAAATTTTTTTTTTAAAAATCTATTTCAGAAAATTTCTCTTGGATTATTATGATCACACACACACTTTTTTTTTTCTGCTTCATTCCTTTGGCTGATTTTTCAGGGTTTGGATTCTAGCTGTGGATCATCTTTGTCTGTCTTCTCTACCTGTTACTTTCTCTCAAATACATATAATCTCTTTCTTCATTTCTAATTCATTTAAAATTTTTTCTTTTACTTTTTTAAAAAAATTTTTTTAGTTTATTTTTTATTTATTTTGAGAGGGAGAGAGAGAGCAAACAGGGGAGGGGCAGAGAGAAAGGGAGACAGCATCCTAAGCAGGCTCCATGCTGTCAGCACAGAGCCAAATGCAGGGCTTGAAATCACCAAGTATGAGATCATGACCCTAGCTGAAGTCAGACGCTTAACCAACTGAGCCACCCAGGCACCCCAGAAATTTTCCTTTTTTTTTTAAACTTACATTGCTGTTTAGACATAATGCATTGTGCATGTTTACTTTTTGTTCCTTCTAGATTAGCCTTCATTTTGGAGTTATTTTTAGTTTATAGCTTTATTGTTTTCTTTTGTATTCTTGTATTCTAATGTAGTTTGCATCGTTTTCTTTTGTAGTTTCCCGTGATCTCTTAATTCCTTTAAGCTTACTTTGAAACATTAGGTGAAAATTTTTCCTTTATTTCTATGAGCATTGTCTCTAAGAATTTTATTCTGTTTCTCACTTTTTTCTGGTAATAACTTTATGGCTTTAAATAGTAATGAATACACTGCTCTTCTGGTCTCACATTTAATTTAAATTTCTTCCACTTTTAATATGAGAGAGCATTCCAGAATGACTTTCCTGGATGCTTGGTTCCAGATCTCTCTGCTCATGTTGTCCCCAAAGTGTTGAAAAATGCATATGCAATTAACATTTTCCAAAGACCTGCTATGTTCTCCTGTTTGAGTCTTATCTAAAACCATCTTTTGCTTTAGTTCCTATTGTTCTTCTGCTCAATTTAGATTCTACTTTGTACAAGTTCCTCTTGGCCAGGGATCTTAGTGTAGATTGCTTTAGTTAGTTTCAAGTGTTTCTTTTTTTTTTTTTTTTTTTTTTTTTTTCCCAACGTTTTTTATTTATTTTTGGGACAGAGAGAGACAGAGCATGAACGGGGGAGGGGCAGAGAGAGAGGGAGACACAGAATCGGAAACAGGCTCCAGGCTCCGAGCCATCAGCCCAGAGCCTGACGCGGGGCTCGAACTCACGGACCGCGAGATCGTGACCTGGCTGAAGTCGGACGCTTAACCGACTGCGCCACCCAGGCGCCCCTCAAGTGTTTCAAGTAGGAATATATACTTTTTTTTTAAGACTAGGTAGATTTTCTGCAATGTGGGCCACATGTGATCTCTGACAAGGTATTTTTTATGTATAATATTTTTTTTGCAATCCTTTAAAATTGTAATAAATAAAAATTCTTGATCTGCAGGCCACTCAAAATTAGGCTGTGAGATAGATTTGTCCTTTGGCCCAAGGTTTGCCAAACCCTGCTTTGTGGGACCAGACTCAGCATGTACTGACCTAACTACTACCTTCTTGAACATACTCACAAATGCAACCTGTAAAACCCCACTGATTTTATGCTGTTCTCAGACCAGTCTTCTGATCTTTCCACTGAGTACGCATTAGTGTGTAGGTAGAGTTCTCTCCCTATCATTTAAATTTGCATTTTGCAGATAATTAATGTGGTTGAGCATCTCTTCCTTTGCTCATTTTCCATTCATATGTCTTCATAATGAAGGGTTTATTCAAATATCCTGCCATTTTTGAAAAACAATCAGGTCGTCTTCTTATTGCTATATCATTAAATTATAAGTAGTCTTTCTGTATTCTGGTCTCCTATTATTTTTTAATTTGTAAAATTGGCTCTTTCTAAACCTCAAGTTATGAAATGCAGTATGAGGTGAAAATCAGTATTAACTGCCCAGTACCACTTCTTGAATAATTTCTCCTTTCCCCACTGACTTGTGAGGCTGCTTTAGCAGAAGTTCTATGCATCTAGTCAACATGAGGAATTGCATCTCAGCTACTCATCAATTTTCATTCTGGTGTATACTGTCAGTACTTATTTCATTATTATCTTAGGTATTCTTATTTATTTATTCTTCAAAATTAACTTCAGAAAATTTAGAAAGTTAAAAAAGAGATCCAATTGCATCAAATCCTTAGATTACTTTGGATTAAACCGACAGCTAAAATATTCAGTCTTCCAACTCAATTTGGATTTTTTGTGTGCCACTCAATAAAATCTCATGTTTTTCTTCATTTACATCATACCTAATTTTCTTATATTATTCCATTTTTGTGGCATCATTTTTACATGTTAACATAATTTTTTTCTGGTATAAGAAAATTGAAGGATTTCTTAATACTTATTTTATACATAACTACCTCAAAACACTTTTTTAGTTTGGGGCCGGGGGGGAAAAAAAACTTTTTTAGTTTAATAATTTCTAGGTTGATTCTCTTGGATTTCCAAATAAGATGTACAAATATTATCTGGAAATTCTAATAATTCTGTCTTCTCTTTCCATATATGTATATGCATAGTCTGTTTCAGGTCATCTTAAATTGACTAGAAATTCAAAGATATTCTTAGCATGTGTTGTAACAATCAGCATTCTTTGTTTGCTTCTCACCTACACAGCAATGCCTGTAATATTTCATGACTAAACATATTATTGACTTTAAGTTCATGATCTCGTTCCACAGAAATATATATGCCCAATTTCCAAGAGTTTATTTTGAAAATCAGAAACTATTATTAAATTTAATGAAAACTTTTTGACACAGAAAGAGACAAAGTCATCTTGCTTAATAAACTTTAGGGGTGTAAGCCTTTGGAAACACTTTCAATGTATTTCATGGTTATTCAGCTATTCGACTTCTGAGTCAATTTCAGTGTTTTATATTTTACCAGAAAATGATCAGTTCCTTCAAGATTATGAAAAGTATCACTGCAAAGTAATATAATTCCAATATTTTACCTTTCTTAGAGCTTATCCCTAATTTTGTTTTTGAACTTCATTCTACATGTTTGTAAAAGGACCTTTAATCTCCTGATGAGATTTGCCAAGAAAAAAATGGATAGGTAGATGATAGAACTGATCTTCATTATTCATGGATTCTGAATGTACCTACTCACTGAAATTTATTTATAACCCCCAAAGCCATGCTCACAGTGTCCTCATTGTCATTGGCAGACATGTGCAGGGCAGGAAAAAAAATTGATTTGAAGGTGCCAAGAGACACATTCCCAGCTGAGGCCAAACAAAGAGATTCTGTGTCCTCCTGTTTCAGTCTCAAACTGTGAAAAAGCATCCCTTTTATGGTCTATTTTGTGTCACTTTTTTTGGCATTTTTGTACTTTTTTCAGGGATTTCACTATTTAAAAGGTTTTTTTGAATGTTTATTTATTTTTGAAAGAGAGAGAGAGAGTAAGCACAAGCAGGGGAGGGGCAGAGAGAGGGAGACACAGAATGTGAAGCAGGCTCCAGGCTCTGAGATGTCAGCACAGAGGCTGAGGTGGGGTTCAGATTCACAAACCACAAGATCATGACCCAACCCAAAGGCAGTCACCGAGGTGACCCAGGAATTTTTCTGTTTAAAATGGCACCATCCAAAGTGATGAAGTGCTGTCAAGTGTTCCAAAGCACAAGAGGCTGCAATGTCCCTTATGGAGAAAATACGTTTGCTTCATTCAGGCATGAATTATAATGCTGTTGGCTCTAGGTCAATGTTAATGATACATATATGATATATGCTATATGCATATATATACATATACATATATATATACATATATATCAACCATATATATATATATTTTTTTTTATTTTAAATGTTTTATTTATTTTTGACAGAGAGAGACAGAGCATGAGCTAGGGAGGGGCAGAGGGAGGGAGACACAGAATCCAAAGCAGGCTCCAGGCTCTGAGCTGTCAGCGCAGAGCCCAATGTGGGCCTCAAACTCACAGACCCCGAGACCATGACCTGAACTGAAGTCGGACACTCAACTGACTGAGCCACCCAGGCGCCCCTACCGTATATATTTTTTAAAGAGTAAGTTATATATTTATTGGTTGATGAAAATGTTGTGACCAGAGACTCACAGGAATGTATGTCCTGTATGTCCTCTGGGAACAATGACAGAATTTTGGCGAAGTCAAAGCGTCCAGTGACTACAGAATACAACTACAATAAATAATGAGAACAATATAAAAGTACATACATATACATATAAATTTTTATAAGTGTTTTTACATCTATAAAGCAGCTTCATAAAGATGCTGGTTCTGTAATTTGGTATCTGTCAGATTATTGAAACAATATTGTGTTGGTCCTATAAAATGAATTAGAAAGCACTCATTTTCTTTTCTCTGAAAATTTTTATATGATTGATATTATATCTTAAGTCTTTGGGAGAATTCACCAGTAAAGTAATCTGGGATTAGAGAAGGTTTTCAATCAGAAATTCAATTTCCTTAACAAATCTACAAGTGTTCATATTTTATACTGGTTGTGTCTGTTTGGGAAAATTAGGTCTTTTAAGGAATTTCCTAAGGTGTTAAAATTATTGGTTTAAAGTTTGTTTATAGGGCTGTAAAATTTATAAGGATGTTCTCATTTTCATTACTGATTTGTATGTTTTATTTCTTTCAATTTTATAAATCTTTTCAAAGGTGAAATTGTGGGCTTTGTTAATTTCCCCTATTGTTTGATTTCTGCTCTTTCTTTTGATTCCCTCTTCTTTCTTTGTATTTAATTTGCTATTTTTCCTAACTTCTTTTTTTTATTTTTAATTTTTTTTAATGTTTTTATTTATTTTTGAGACAGAGAGAGACAAAGAATGAGCAGGGGAGGGGCAGAGAGAGGGGGAGACACAGAATCTGAAGCAGACTCCAGGTTCTGAGCTGTCAGCACAGAGCTGACGCGGGGCTCCAACTCATGGAGTGTGAGATCATGACCTGAGGTGAAGTCATATGTTCAACCAACTGAGCCAGCCAGGCGCCCCTATTTTTCCTAACTTCTTGAAGTAAATCTCCTATCACTGATTTTAAGTCTTTCTTTTCCTTCTAATATGTAAATTTAAAGCAATAAATAAAAGCAATAAAATAAAGCAGTAATTTACCTACATCCCACAAATTTGGAAATGTTGTACATACATTATGTTTACAGTAAAAATATTTGTTAATTTCCATGGGTTATTTAGATGTATGCTGTTAAATTTCCAAGTATTTGGAGATTTTCTTGTTACCTTTTAATATATGGATTTCTAGAAAATTCCAGTTGTCTGTGGCCATATGCAGTACAAATTCCATCCTTTGATATTTGTTAAAATCTATTTATGCCCCATCATATGGACCATATTTTGGTGAATAATCTATGTGCACTTAAAAAAAACATATAATGTATGGTTATTTGGTGTATAGTTATCTATAATTGTTAATTATATCAAGCTAGTTTATAGTGTTTAAATTTATGTTCTCAAGACTCTTCTTTGGGGGTGCCTGGGTGGCTCAATCACTTAAGCGTCCAACTTCAGCTCAGGTCATGATCTCACAGTTTGTGAGTTTAAGCCCCACATCGGGCTCTGTGCTGACAGCTCAGAGCCTGGAGCCGGCTTCAGATTCTGTGTCTCCCTGTCTCTCTGCCTCTCCCCCGCTTGTGCTCTGTCTCTCCTCTCCTCTCTCTCTCTCTCTCTCTCTCTCTCTCTCTCTCTCTCAAAAATAAATAAAATGTAAAAAGAAATTTAAAAAAAAAGACTTCTTTGTCTGCTTGTTCAAATAATTACTGACAGAGGAGTTTTAAAATCTCTAATTATTTTTGTTTATATCTTCTTTCAGTTCTGTCATTTTTCTCTTCGTGCATTTTGAAGCTACATTTTAAAATCAGATGTCTAAAATTTTGTATCTTTTAGATGAAATTGAATATATTACCATTACGAAAAATTCATCTTTTTATCTGGTAATACTTTTTGTCTTGAAATCTATTTTGTCTGAAATTAATAAAGCCACATTATCGTTAAGATTCATATTTGTATGGTGTATGTTTTTTCATTTTTTTCCATTTTTTCATGTTCACCTTATCTGTGTCCTTTTATTTAAGATGACAATTCTTGCAAACAAAAAATAATTGGATTTTTAAAAAATATATAGACTGACGATATCTGTCTTTTATATGGAGTGTTAATCCATTTACATTCCATGTGATTACTGATATAGGTAGGTTAATTAATACTTTTAGTATCCTACTTTAACTTTTTTGTTAGTCTTTTACCTCTTTGTGTTTTCTTTGGTAATTGCTCTAAAGATTGTAATGCGAATTTTTAATCTCTCACAATCACAATGTGATAGGAGATTTACTTCAAGAAGTTAGGAAAAACAGCAAATTAAATACAAAGAAAGAAGAAGTAATCAAAAGAAAGGGCAGAAGTCAAACAATAGGGGAAATTAAAGTGCATGGTTTACACTGAATTAATGTCCTTCCACTTTACATAAAATGTAAAAACGTTTAACAGTAAAATTCCTTTTAATTTTCCTTGTCCTCTATGTCACTTTTGTCATACAGATTTTACGTCTAAGTACAGCATAAACTCTACCATACGTTTTTTAAATTTTATTTATTTTAAGAGAGACAGGCAGAGAGAGAGAGAGAGAGAGAGAGAGAGAGAGTATAAACAGGGGATGGGCACAGAAAGAGGGACAGGAATCCCAAGCAGCTCCACTGACAACACAGAGCCCAACCTGTGGCTCAATCCCATGAACTGTGAGATGATGACCTGAGCCGAAATCAGAGTCAGATGCCCAACCCAATGAACCACCCAAGTGTCCCTACCATACATTTTTATTATTTCTATTTTAAACAGCCAAAAATCTTTTGTTTTGAGGGAGAGAGGGCATGTGTGAGCAGGGGAGAGGGCAAAGGGAGAGAGAAAAAAAAATCCTAATCCAGATCCATGCTCAATTCAGAGCCTCATACAAGGCTCAATCCCACAGCCCTGAGATCATGACCTGAGCCAAAGTCAAGAGTTCAGCACTCAACCAACTGAGCCACCCAGACACCCCACTAATCTCTAATATTTTAATGGACTTTTTAATGAAGATATTTACCACTTGTTGTGCTCTGCTTTCATCTGGAATCATTTCTCTTCAGCCTAAAGAACTTCTTTCTCTATTTCCTGTGGTTTGTCTCTGATAGCAGTGAATTGTCCCAGTTTTTCTGTTTATCTGAAAATTTTTTAATTTTATCTTTATTTTTAAGGGACATGTTTACATCATGTAGAATTTCTGGTGATATTATTTTTTCTCAGGATTTTCAAGATCACATTCTATCCTTCTATCTTTTTTGTTTTTAATTAGAAGTCACTTGTCTTATTAAACACCCTGCATCCCTTTTCTCTGGCTGCTTTCAGAATTTCACTTTATCTTTGGTTTTCAGTAGTTTATCTAGAACATGATGAGTGTGGCCCTCTTTGTAGTTATTTTGCTCAGGATATGCATTTTGGGGTTGATATCTTTTATCAATTGTAGAAAAATTGTATTCATTTACTCTACCACATTATATCTCTTCTCTCCTCATAGGATTCCAAATACACATATATTAAGCCATTTGTTTTGTGCCACAGGCCCTAGATCCTCTGTTTTGTGTTTTATGCTTATTTTGGATATTGCAATGTTTTTTAGTTCTAAAATTTTCGTTTGCTTCTTTGTAGAGTTTCCATCTGTCTACTAAAATGCCACATCAGTTCAACTATATTTATCTATTATCTGTTCTAAATTACATTTAGATAATGTTTCTACAATGGTAATTTTAAAATCTTTGCAAATTTCCACATTGTGGTCATCTCTGGATATTCTTTCATTGACTGATTTTTCTCTTGGTTACGGGCCACGGTTTCCTTCCCTTTGCATCTCTAGTGATTTTTTATTGTATGATGGGCATTGTAAATAAGACACTCTGGATTATGTTATCTTCCTTGAGTGAAGGCTGTATCTTGTCTGGTGGACAACAAGTAACTGGGGGATCACTTTGATCCTACAGATATTTAATTTTAGGGGTTTTTTTAGGTTTGGCATATTTTAGTTTTAAACTTAGATGTCTAAGATGTCTTGGATGTCTAATTGTAAGTTCAAAACTAAAATAACACTTAATCTTAGAATGTGATACCTATTCTTAAAGCAGGACCTTTCTGAAGTCTTTTTTTTTTTTAATTTTTTTTTAAACGTTTATTTATTTTTGAGACAGAGAGAGACAGAGCATGAACGGGGGAGGGACAGAGAGAGGGAGACACAGAATCGGAAGCAGGCTCCAGGCTCTGAGCCATCAGCCCAGAGCCTGATGCGGGGCTCGAACTCACGGACCGCGAGATCGTGACCTGAGCTGAAGTCGGACGCCTAACCGACCGAGCCACCCAGGTGCCCCTGAAGTCTTAAATGTGATCAGGATGTACACTAAGATCTGCCTACTCTGGCTGTGTCAGAACACCAATATCTCTTCAGTACTGTATGATCTCTCTTCTATCCCAACCTCTGTTCTCTGCTATACCTGAAGAGTCTTGTCCTAGTAGAATTTGTCAAGAACCCAAAAGGAATCCCTATACAAATTTCTAAATATTATTTGCATCTTCTTCTCTGGAACTCTGCCATTTGAAATCAACTGCTTTAGCAACCACAAACTCCTTTTTTTTTTTCTGCCCAGTGAGGTTAATATTCTATGCTTGGGCTCCATTTCACTGCTACATTTTGGAAAATGCCCCCTGAAAGAAAGCCTGAGTGGATGTAGATCTCATCTCATACGCTTCTATTATCTCAAAGATTGTGACCCCATGTTGTCCACTCTTTAATGCTTGAAAATGTTTTTTCTTATGTGTTTCCCACTTCATAGTTGTTTACTACAGGATATTAAGTCCAATACTAGATAATTCATTTGTGACTAGAACCAAAAATTCCTATAATAAGGTGTTCATGTTTCAGATTAGTATTATAATATTGCTTATTTCTATGAGTATTCAAGAAATTTTAAACATTTGGATTGTTATTCTATTTAAAATGTTTTTATTCCAACCTCTATATTTATACTGTTTCAAAACTCACCTAATTATTTTTCCATTTTTTTCAATTTCTGGGTTTGAATAATTCATCTCATAATCAAAAGAATCTTTCAATCAAAGAATGCCTTTGAGTAATTATTCTTCATGCAGCTTACATAACTGGCATATTCTAAAGCTCTGACTGAATTGAAAATCTACCCGTTGCCTTAATGTATGATCACAAAAGGCAGTTCTACTGGGTACTTTATGTTTATGTTGCCCCCTTTTTTAATGGCAATTTTAAATGATGGTAATATTTTAAAAGTATGAAGTAAGCCCACTTCGTGATCTTTTTGCAAAAAGTTAGATTATATTTTTCCCCTTAATGGTCATGAGTTTTTCCCCATTACTCTTGAAATTGAAAAATACTTCTATCATGCCTCATTATAGATGTATTACCATTAATATTACATATAAAACAGTTATCTCTTTAGAGAAAACTAAAAATCCTACCTCTATTTTTAGTGTGTATTAATTTTTGTGATCTATATGTCTTGATCTTATTCTGAAACACTTAAAATTTTTAAACTCTCCATTTATCAACTTTTGCTGTTTTGTTTTCTACCTCTTTATATTTTCTTTCTACATTCCTTGCATTCTTATCCTCATAACTACTTCCTTCCATTTCAAATTGTCCTTTCTCTCATATCATTGTCTCTTTACTATTAGTTACTCCTACTTCGTAAAGGTCATACATTCAAATATTTCATTGAGAACACTAAACAGATTATCTAAATATTCTTCTATTCCTCATCATAAATATTTTTAGAGGTCTACCCTGCATTGAACCTTCAGGTTAACATCATTTCTTTTTTGGTGCTATAGAATAGTTCATAAACCAAATTATTTTGCTATTTTTTCTTGCCTTTTTAAAATATTTATGATTGACTGAATTGAGATTTGTTAAAATCTAGTGTTGCCAAAAAACATGGTAAATTGTGTGTCTTCAAGTGTCTCTTTGTTGGGCATTTGGAACATTAGATGGTTTATTTCAAATTGACAGTTAGGAACATAGTAAGTATACCCCTAATCCAATTTATGGGATATGCCAAGCATTCATCCCTTGTGGCTCTAAAATATTCTCCTTTGCTATTAGACTCTCCATGTTAGCTAATTAAATACATGTCCCAGGATGCAAAGATTAACGTACATCTTCCTCTCCCCTCGTGTGTCCTGGAAGCTGCAGATGTAGAATGAGATAATTTACTTGTTTGGGTTACAGAGGGAGGGAAAATTCTGGGACAATGGTAACATACTTCCTATGTAGCATGGGGATCAATTGCCTGATTAGTATACCCCTTCTGTACCTGAGCTAGAGGAAGACACACAAAATGAGACGAAACCTTCTCAGGTGAAGAGTCAGCATGCATAATGTAAGGAAGTATTTCTCAGTCGAACCCAATCAGTTTTTCATTTCATAGACACTGACCTTGAATGCTAACCTATATTACACTCTTACCATTGATTTCCAAAGCAATGAAAAATTTGTACATCTTCAAAAATATTTTAAAGGAAAATGTGGCTAAGACAGCACCATATTGCCTTAGAATTCCCAATGATCACTTGTAATAGAACTAGTGTGTGTTTCAATGTTTCCTTTTTTCTACCTCTCCTCCTGACAGTCACTAAATACAAATTCTCTACCTGCTTTGCCTTTATGTTTAGGTATGTAATAAGAGTATTAGGGAAGATTCATGATAAAACCCATATTTGTGGGAGTGATGTCCTGATTCTCAGTGATGGAAGACAACCTTGGGAAATAATAAATGTAATAGCCTATGCAGAAATAAGTCCCCTTGCACAGAATCCTTTGCCCATCTGTAGTCAGCAATGAGGAAGGAACAAAGGAGTGTACAACAACAGACTTTTTAAAAGTTGAAAATCAAATGTATTTTAAGAAACATTAAACTTGCGGGACGCCTGGGTGGCTCAGCCGGTTAAGCGTCTGACTCTTGTTTTCGGCTCAAGTCATGATCTCACAGTTAGTGGGGTCAAGCCCCACATCAGGTTCTGCGTTGACAGTGCAGAGCCTGTTTGGTATTCTCTCTCTCACCCTCTCTCTTCACCCCTCCCCTGTTCATGCTGTCACTGTCTCTCTCAAAAATAAATAAATAAGCTTTTTTAAAAAAAGAAACATTAAACTTGCCTTTTAAAAAAAATCTTTCAAAAAAATAAAAAATAAAATAAAAATCTTTCAGGGACTAACTTGAAGACATTTCCTCCAAGAAATGTCCCCTTCTGAACTTCTTAGTGCTTAGAAACAACGTCACACTGTTTAAACGTAGAAAGAAAAACTGAGTAATGCACTTGGTAATAATATGTTACTGTGATAGATTTGGAATACATTGAGTTACTTATCCCATATTTTCTTTTACAAAATTCTGAAATATGATCCTATTATTTTGTCAATTAAAGTCATTAAAATAAATGAATTGTGTACTTTGGAAAACTCTGAAGTCACATCTATAACATGGGGGATAATAATAGTATCTGCCTCAGAGAGTTACTGTAAGGACTAAGTAAGGCAAGATATGTTATACATTTAAATATAAATAAGCTAAATTAATAAAATCATTGACAAGAAATACTAACTATAATCATTACTGTTGTTACCACATAAATCACAAAATCATTTTTGTGTAATTTAGTAAATTACAAGGAAAACAGCAAAGCAACAGCTATATGGGGGTTTTTTACTTAATAATCATAATTTCTTGGGGCATCTGAGCCTCAGTCAGTTAAGCATCTGACTCTTCATTTTGGCTCAGGCCATGATCTCATGGTTTGTGGGATCAAGCCCTGATCGGGCTCTGCACTGACAGCATAGAAACTGCTTGAGATTCTCTCTCTCCCTCTCTCTCTGCCTCTCCCCCACTCTCTCTCAAATAAACATTTAAAAATCATCATCATCATAATTTCTTATAACATTGGGGCTATTTTCCCTTACTTCCTTCTCTAGACCACAAAATTCCAAGCATGATATTCAACGCAAAACAAAAGTGCTTTTGGCTTTATAGACAACATACGATGGCAATTTCATACCTGGCTCCCTAGACTATAAATTCTTAGAAAGTAGAGGTTTCATGTAATTACTTCTCCATGTAACTAAGCCCAGGACCATGCATATGAGCAACTCAGTGAGACAGTTCCTGAAGAGGACACTTTACCTATACAGTCACATCACTGGAAGAAACTAACCTATCCCTTGGGTATATATTCAGTGGAACTTTGCGCTTTGTAGAGTTTGTGTGCCCACGATACCAGGATAACCAAATATTCACTAATGTTGATTGAACATATTCTAGGAGTCAGACAATAAAGTAATTGCCAGGGAGACAATGCTAAGACATGACCCTATCTTCAAGAATCTCACAGGCTAGAAGAAGGAAGAGAGTGCTTTAAAAAACAAACAAATGAAAACACAACTCAGTTTAACAATGCTTGAGACATCATGAATAAAATTTGGGAGCCCCCCCAGCTGAGATGAGGGGATTGTGGCTAGCCTGAAGAACACCAGGAGTTCACCAAAGAGTAAGACTCCCCACCTGCCACCACCAACATACCGCAGAGTGGCAGACATCTGGACACGGTGGCTGACTGCCTGGGGTTGGATCCCAGCTCTGCCAGCCATTAGCTGAGTGAGCTTTGGCAAATCATTTGGCCCCTTGGGGTTTTATCTGTAAAATGAGCATTATAATAATTTCTAATTAAAGGAGTTGTGGGGACCAAATGGGTTAACTAAGGCTTTTAACAAACCTTGGGACAAAGCAATCCCTAGTGCGGTGTTAACTTTTATTATCATCATTATTGCTTTTCTTTCCCCCAGTACCTTCCTCTGAAGCTTCTAGTCAAGTTCTAATCTCCTTGAATGTGCTAACAGCTCAGGCATATCCAGGGCAGCCAATGTGATGGGCATTTAGTAAAGGTTCTGTTGGAGCTCATGAGAATTCACCCATGCCTGGTGTGAAACATGGGCCACCCACTGAGCAACCTAACAGTGAAAAAGAAAGGAGCCCATTTCTTTAAAATGCCTCCAGATGATTAGAGGCAAAATGCCTTGGTAATTAGAACATGAATGTTTGGCCGAGGTGGGGGTAGAGTGTTTACTTAAAATGACAATAAAGCCAAAGTTCTATGTGTGCTTGCTGCACAGAAAGAATCCATGTAACCCAGGAAGTACCATCATTAACTTATAAAAGTCACAATCGTTTCCAGTCCTCCTACCCAGAACAAAAGCGCTATGGCCTTTTATATGAAAGGTTCCAGTCTTTCTTCTGTACACGCATGTTCTGGTAAAAATACATCTTCTGCCCATCTTATTAACTCCAAATACATCTCCACTCAAACATCTCCTAGTTCGTCATTTTATTGGCCAGAGTTCAGGATGGCTATTGTGCCAGATTTAACCAGCGGACCAAGCTATTACACCTTAAAGACCACAAGCTCTCTCCTTTGATTCACCTCTTTCTATGACTTGTGATGATAGCAGCAAGGACTGCAAGGGGTCAGTGTGTGTGTCCTATCTATAACTAAATAGCTAAATTAGCCATCTTTCATTCAGAAAGCCTCACTTAAAGATCTCTGGATTTAAGTATTTTCTCCTTGTGCTTCTACTGATCTCTTTTTTTTTTTTTTTTTTAATTTTTTTTTTCAACGTTTTTTATTTATTTTTGGGACAGAGAGAGACAGAGCACGAACGGGGGAGGGGCAGAGAGAGAGGGAGACACAGAATCGGAAACAGGCTCCAGGCTCCGAGCCATCAGCCCAGAGCCTGACGTGGGGCTCGAACTCACGGACCGCGAGATCGTGACCTGGCTGAAGTCGGACGCTTAACCGACTGCGCCACCCAGGCGCCCCTCTACTGATCTCTTAACTCAGAGTTCTCAGGTGGACTAAATGCTTATCCAGGTATTAGGAAACAATACCATCTCCTGTTGCTCCTTGAATAGCACTTGCTTGGTTGATAAGACCTGAGAAAGATACACAATCAGCATGGCAGAAACTTGGCATTCCTGCATACCTGACCATATATCATCACCTCTTACCTCTACGCTATTTATACAAATAAACCATTTGCATAAAAATGAAGTTGTATTATACATATCACCTTATCTATGTTAATGGTGATCAATAACTCAATCACATGGAAAACAGTGTGAAGCCTCCTGAAAAAATTAAAAATAGAACTACCCTACAACCCAGCAATACCACTACTTGGAATTTATCCAAAGGATAGAGGAGTGCTGATTCATAGGAACACATGTACCCCAATGTTTAAGGCAACACTATTTACAATAGCCAAAGTATGGAAGAAGCCCAAATGTCCATCAATGGATGAATGGATAAAGAAGATGTGGTTTATATATATAATGGAGTACTACTCGGCAATGAGAAAAAATGGAATATTGCCATTTGCAACAAAGTGGTATGGAACTGGAGGGTATTACACTAAGTGAAATAAGTCAGTCAGAGAAAGACAAATATCATGTTTTCACTCATATGTGGAACTTGAGAAACTTAATAGAAGACCATGGGGGAAGGGAAGGGGACAAAATAGTTTCAAACAGAGAGGGAGACAAATCATACAAGACTCTGGAATACAGAGAACAAACTGAGGGTTGATGAGGGAGTGCGGGGGCAGGAAAACGGGTGATGGGCATTGAGGAGGGCACTTGTTGGGATGATCAGTGGGTGTTGTATGTCAGTGATGCATCACTGGAAACTACTCCCAAAGCCAAGGACAGACTATATACACTATATGTTAACTAAATTGACAATAAATTATATTTAAAAAAGAAAAAGAAAAAATAATCATATTTTAAGCTGATATATATTTAAACACACATCTACTTCTTTATTTTTAATTTTTCACTTTTTAACGGTTTTGTTGGGTGAACACAGCACTATCGTAATTTACTGAGCCAATCCTCTACCATTGGAAATTCCAACTGTTAAATTATTTCCAATCTTTGACTTTTAAAAATAATGTTTTAGTGAAAATCCACGTTCATGTATCTTTGTGCTTGTGCCCAATTATAGCCAATGAATATACTCCTTATCCTGCCACGCTTCCTACCAGAGCTTAACTTTTCCAGGTCTGTTTCCAGGCAGCAAGAAGCAGCTGAAAACCACTTCGCTTTAGATGAAACTGCATGCAAACGGCCTGAGAGGCTTGGAGCTCCAAACTGAATTAATTGGTCCCTCAGGTAACTAATCTTGAATTTCTAATGGACACTCTGGAACAGAGAGAACTGCAGGGCTGAATTTAGTTAACAGAATCAGGCCTGACAGTATAAAAAAAATTTTTTTTAACATTTATTTATTTTTGAGACAGACAGAGCATGAACGGGGGAGGGGCAGAGAGAGAGGGAGACACAGAATCGGAAGCAGGCTCCAGGCTCTGAGCCATCGGCCCAGAGCCTGATGTGGGGCTCGAACTCACGGACTGTGAGATCGTGACCTGAGCTGAAGTCAGACGCTTAACCGACTGAGCCACCCAGGCGCCCCCAGGCCTGACAGTATAAAGTACAATCAACAAGCAGAGAGGCAAAAACCTAAATGGGGCTAATTTAATACACCTGCTAAAGCTCCCGGTGTCCAAGCTGCCAGGTTTAGGATGGATGGGAGGACTAACAATTACTGAACCTCAGAATCACACTGGACCTGTTTGGGAGGTCTTAGGGGATACTGTATGAAGATTTTCGGGTTGTGGCTAGAGCCACAAACCAAAGGTATTCTCCTTTCCAAACCTCTAATATCTCCCTCATAAATGCAGATGACTCAGGAGATAGTTTTAGATACTAAAATCTCCTTTGATGGACACCATGGAACCAGAGCTTCCCAAAGGAAAGAAACACTGACAGAGATACTGTGCTTGAAATACAAAACTCCTATTTATAATGAATAGTAATGATCATCATCATCATCCTTTAAAATAATGATCTTTCAAAACTTATCACGTGGTAGAAAAAAAAAATCAGTCAAACAGAGCAGTGTGACTTCCACATACATAGCAAAGTAGGGAATGCATGAGTGTATTGGGCACTTGAGTGGAATTTCCAAGGATTTGGGCCACGAGTGCATCCTCTACAACCCTTCAAATGATTGAAAGGTTTTTAAATTTTACAAAATCTTACATCTGCCGTTCCTGCCTATGCATTATTACCTCTTCCCTCTTTTATTCATCCCCTGTCGTTTAAGGAACTGCCTAGTCCTCCCTGACAGGAATATCCATTATCCTGTGCCCACCACCATAATTGAAGACTGTCCCTTCAGTCAAGACCCAGGCTGTCTAACCTAAGTACCCCATCCTTCTGGAAATAATGATTGGCCCAGGGCGTAGGCTCATGGCTCAAGCTAGACAATGATGATCCTCTATTGAACACTGATACAGGCTGAGAAGAAATTTCTCTCCTTCAGAGATCATAAGCCTATGGACCATGTAACGTATAGCTGCCAGAGGGCATCTTAGCTATTTCATGGAAGAAACCTCACAAGATGCTCAAGTTCTCTTTTTGTAATTAAGAGACTCTGGAGTAAATGTATATGTCTTGCAAGTGAGAGAACTGTCATCCAAAATTCCTAGGATCATTTGATTTCTGTAAGAGGTCACCTGCCTCTAAAGAAAAGATTAATGTGCAACTAGAAATTCCGCCATAATTCACTTATAAGTTGGATGTAACATGGAAATTTGGTTCTGGTTTAATTTATGCATTCGGATTACTTGTATTAATGAATACATTTGACCTGATATTACATTTCTTCTTGGGACGGCACTGATCCAAACGAAAAGAATCAAATGTGTCATTCATTACGTACTCATTCATTCATCCAAATTATTACCTCACAACTTTTCACATCGTCCTCAAACTCACTTAACATACCTGCCTGGTCACATCATTTTTATTTAAGAAGAAATTCCAAGTGTTGCTCTTGCACTCAATTTTTTTTTAAGTTTATTTATCTTGAGAAAGAGAGTGTGAGCAGGGGAGGGGCAGAGAGAGAGGGAGAAAGGATCCCAAGAAGGCTCTGTGCTATCAGCGCAGTGCCTGACATGGGGCTCTGTCTCACCGACTGTGAGATCATGACCTGAGCCGAGATCAAGAGTTGGACACTTAACCGACGAAACCATCCCCAGTGCCCTTGAAATGTTTTTCAATAACTGTGATAGAGAAAGATGAAAGAAAGAGTTGTAGCTTAATGGGTACAGAGCTTCACTACAAGATGAAAAGTTATGCAGATCTGTTTCACAGTAATATAGTCAATACTGCTAAACTATACCCTTAAAAATGGTAAAGATGGTAAATTTTATGATATGTGTTTCTGCCACAATAAAAATTGTAACACCTTAAGAACTAAAATGTGTTTCAATACTTTATAGGGTCTGAGCTGCATTCATCTGAGGAAGAAAGACACCTTGTTGGAAAAACTCACTGAAAGTGTTTGGGAGGGGAATTTCGTGTTGGCTTGGCACCAATACCTCCCAAAATGAAGAAAGTTATTTTGTGTCATCGAAGGCAAAGGAGTTGGAGCTCCTAGAAGACACCTAGGACACACAGATGAAACACAATAAAATGGCCAGATGTTTATGAGAGTGTAGTTTGACCCGTCTCCATGACCACATGAAATGCCAGTGCTGGTAAATTCTTTGGGGAGGAAGTCACCAAGACATTTCCTTCCATTTCATCACACATGTGGGTCAGTGCTGCAGCCACAAGGGGCACTTAGAAGGGCTGCTGAAGAGCAAGGTTGAAAAAGTCCCAACTGGTGTCTGGATTAAAATAGTTCACACAGCACTTTCCTATTTAGAATCGGATTAGTCTCCACAGTAACTTATAAAAATGGTATTAGTATTAGTCCCGTTTTACAGGCCAGGAAAGTGATGCCCAGGGAAGCTAGGCCTGTTGTCCAAAGTCATGAAATCAATAAGGGATGAGCACAGTCCCCCAATCGAAGACCCCATCTTCTTCTCACATACATTTCCACTGTGTCCCCCAACAACACTGTGCAAGCCCACACACGTTCTCTCTCCAAAGCCTGCACCCTAGTGTCGGCTCGAATCATGCATTTCCACTTCATCTCCAGGGTGTAAAATTTGGAGACTGACACAAGTACTACCATGATTCTATTCATCTTTAAATCCCCAATGCTAGGCTCTTTGTAAATGACAAAAGAGGGTTGGGAACATGACAAATTTAGCTGATAAGTCAGCAGCAGGGTTGGAGAGGATTGACTCCAGTTTCGAAAGAAGATCTACGGAGGGCAAAATGCTATCAAACAGCACTGCGTGCTTTAGAGCAATCACTCCTGAAAGGGAATCAATCCATGTAGCAAGCTTTAGTGTCTTATTTTGAGAAACTGTCTCAGCCACCCCAGCCTTGAGCCACTGCCACTCTGATCAGTCAGCAGCCATCTACACTGAGGCAGGACCTCCATCAGCAAGAAGATTGCCACTCACTCAAAGCTCAAGTGCTGGTTAGAATTTTTTAGCAATAAAGTATTCTTAAATTAAGGCATGGACATTGTTTTTTTAGACATAATGCTATTGCCACCTAATAGACTACAACATAGTCTATTAAGTCACTTAGGGTAAACTTACAGTAAACGTAACTTTTATGTGCACGAAAGATTCATTTGACTGGCTTTATTGCAATCTCTGCTTTAGTGTGGTGGTCTGGAGCCCTGAAGTATCTTAAGGTATTTCTATATTGTATTTTCCCTTAAAGTTACTGTATATCCTTGAATCTCTTACAACTGTGACATCAAAAACAGGTGATTAATGTGAATGAAGTACAATGCTCAGATGTGGACCACTAAAACTTGAGATGTCTCGGGGCGCCTGGGTGGCTCGGTCGGTTAAGCGTCCGACTTCGGCTCAGGTCATGATCTCACGGTCCGTGAGTTCGAGCCCCACGTCGGGCTCTGTGCTGACAGCTCAGAGCCTGGAGCCTGCTTCCAATTCTGTGTCTCCCTCTCTCTCTGACCCTCCCCCGCTCATGCTCTGTCTCTCTCTGTCTCAAAAATAAATAAACGTTAAAAAAGAAAATTAAAAAAAAAAAAAAACTTGAGATGTCTCAGCCACTTTCCCTATCATTCCTACCAGCTTATGCTTCAAATCCTTGAAATGCGTCATATTATTTAAAAAGAAAAAATTTAGATATCCATTTTATTATTTTTTATATGCATAGTCATTCAAATGAAAGGCTTTGAAGCACATGGTCTCCTTTGAAAACTTCGGCGTTGGTAATTTAGTGCCTGCAAACGGTTTGAGGCACTTTGTTTCTGACAGGTGTGGGTAGAGGTGGCCTTTCTGTTCTCTTACTGGGGGACAGGGAACTTTTGTTCTCCATTATGCCAACTGTCAGGAACAGTCACAGAAATCTAGTCAAGGAAAAGTCCAAGAGGTGACCACATGACTCCTTGAGGCATAATGACAAGATGAAAAACCAAGTTCTTGGGCTTGTATTACTTCCTGCCTTGGGCCAGTAACTTCACCTCATTCAGCCCTGTTGACTGCACAGTAAAACACAAAACAGAAGATTGAGTCCTGAAACCCCCCCCATGACTCAGAGGCGGTACCTCAAAAGAGGGGGGGGGGTGACCAAACCCAGCAATGATGTGGTCCCTCCTTTCAGTTCCAATCAGAAGGCCTTCAACTTGGGGATAGCTAGGTGGCTCAGTTGGTTGAGCGTCTGGCTTTGGCTCAAGTCATGATCTGACGATAAGTGAGTTTGAGCCCTGCATCAGGCTCTGTGCTGACAGCTCAGATCCTGGAGCCTGCTTCTGATTCTGTGGCTCCCTCTCTGTCTGTGCCTCCCCTACTCATGTTCTGTCTCTCTCTCTCTCTCTCTCTCTCTCTCAAAGAAAAAAAAAAAGAACTTCACCTTGACTTATTTTGTTATTGATTGGATTTATGGGAAAGATTTAATGTAATCCAAAATCAAGGTTCCATGACTAAAAAATACTTGAAAACCACTCAGTTACCTAGATCCCTTATAATTCAACATTCCTTCCCTCTGATCTCACTCTGAAAATTCCTCAGTTTTCCCACTGTACTATTCGTAACTGGAAGGAGCGTGCCAGGCACTGCGAGTTTATTATGCTTGTGTGGGCCTTTCCCAGCAAGGGTATTTAACAGTGTCTGAAAGAAAAAGTTTTAAGCACTGTGCCAGATGCTTTCACATTCACGACTTCATCTACTTGCCAAGTATTTACTGACCTTTACCAATATGCTGCCACTAAGCTGGCTGCTATAGGCAGTGCAAGAGGAACGTGGAGAAGTAACAGGGCATAGTTCATTCTATACAAATATGAAGGAAATGATGTCATCAGCGTCTTCTTAGCCAGAGCTCTGGGTTAAGAGACGTATGTTTACCAATGTCGATCCTGTCAGGGATGAATATAAATTTAGGCAATTTCTTCAACCTGTCAGCCTCAGGCTTTGCACCTCAAGACGGAGAGAATGTCTACCTCATAGGATGTCTCATTGGGCTAATAAAAATATTTAACAGGGGTGCATCAGTGGCTCAGTTGGGCGACCAACTCTTGATTTCAGCTCAGGTCATGATCTCACAGTTGTGGGATCGAGCCCCACATCAGGCTCCGCACTGATGGCATGGAGCCTGCTTGGGATTCTCTGCCTCCACTCTCTCTCACCCCTCCTGTGCATTCTCTCTCTCTTTCTCTCAATAAATAAATAAGCAAACTTTAAAAAACAAAAATATTTAACATACTTTGAAGGCTTACAGTATGCCAAGTACTCTAAGTCTTAGACATCTAGAATCTAACTTAATCCTTACAACAACCAAATAGGTTATAATTAGCTCCAATTTACAGATAAAATAATAACTAAAACACAAAAAAGTGTGTCCAGAGCCACAGAGCTACCACACCAAAGAGCCAGTCTTCAAGCTCAGGTTCTAACCCCAGGGTTCACAAAAGTACCCAGCAGAGAGTCCCTGCATGGGTAGGCATCGAACACGCAGCCTAGAGCTGAGGAGGCACTCCCTGATGACTCATTCCCTCCTCTCTGAGGATGATTTCATTCTCCTCCCTGTGTGGGTGGAGATGTTGAGTAATATATAACAGCACAGTATACTAGAAGCCACAAACAAGGGCTTAAGCTCACATACACACTATCCACTGTTTAACCAAATTTAAAAAGCACAGGCAAAAAGATGACTGTCAGTGGGAGATATTCATTAAAGAAGTTGATTTCTGGCTGGCCCCTGAAAAAAGGTGGGTGTGAAAAGACAGAGGAGGCCCACCAGCATTTCAGAAAATCAGAGGAACATAAGCAAAGGCTAGAGTTGTAGACAAACATGAAGACCTGGGAAAGGAAAGAGGGTTGGAGACATACATAATTTCTCTGTTGTACCTTTAAAGACATACCCTCCTTTAGGCAAATTTAACATATAAAGAAAGATCTGGATTTTCAGGAGGAAAAAAAGCAATTATCATTAAGCTTACAAAACTACTCTCCTTCTCAGAAGAATAAAGAGGTTATCTTGAAATAATGAGTTCCCTTCCAGAATTTAAGTGTGTTGCTTTTCAGAAAACAAATTAACTTACATGCTATTTTTAAATTAGACATTCCTTCCTATAGCAGTGGGAGACATGTGTGTTTTGAGAGCAGAAACCTTTCCTTCAAACCAAATATTTTATAGGATCTCAATGAGAGTAGCTCTGGCTGAAGCCAAACATTAAAAGCAAAGTCTTGCCTCCCACAGAACACTGAGGAGCCTGGATCAGGAAGCAAGAGCCCTTAGAGAATGAGCTGCACCTAGGGGCATCTGGGTGACTCAGTCCACTAAGCATCTGACTTCGGCTCAGGTCATGAACCCACGGTTTGTGGACTGGAGCCCCCCGTCGGGCTCTGTGCTGGCAGCTCAGAGCCTGGAGCCTGCTTTGGATTCTCTGTCTCCCTGTCTGCGTCTCTCTCCCTCTCTCTCTTTTTCTCTCTCTCAAAAATAAGTAAAGATTAACAAATAAATCAAAAGAAGAAGAAATATTTAAGAATGAGCTGCACCTCACTCAGCCCACGTGGCTGTGCCAATGTGCTCTGCCCTCACATGATGCAGTATCTGCCCAGCCTCCCTGGCTAATGTTGGCTGGGTAACGTCACCAGAAACAACAGTAACAGATGGCAGAAGGAGAGCCAATAGACTCTGCCAACCTGAAGCCAGGTAAACTGAAGCCCATGTGATACGTTGTTTTGTTGAACATGATTTTTCTTGATTTTCCCATTTCTCTCTCTCTCTCTCTCTCTCTCTCCCTCCTTCCCTCCCTCCCTCCCTCTCCCTCTCCCTCTGTGTGTGTGTGTGTGTGTGTGTGTGTGTGTGCGCGCGTGTGCATGTGACAGGTTACTTTCCATACCATGTCTTACAAATAAAAAAAAAAAAATGATACCCAAAGTTGGGACAATGCCAGCATTCTTCATGAATATGGGACAAGGCCAGTTGGAGTGTTTCTCACCATTCTTTGATTGGTAAACATGATTTTCTGTTCTATTTTGATAAGCATGCCCCACCGAAGTTACCTTGTTGACTCTTGTTTTGTGTAGAATGCACCCACCACATCAAAAGGACAGAACGTTAACATTTCTGCAATGTATAACAAAATCTGACACTGGATAAATTTCTGCCTGCCCCCTCACTAGATTATTAAAAACTGATAACAGAAAAGACACAATTTAAAACTGGTAACAGAAGAGAAGCAATTTAAAAGCTGATGACACAAGAGAAGATGCTTCCAATAGAGCCCTATAGAATCACTTTGCTAACTAATAATTAGAGCCCTCTAGTCCCACTGGGACGCTTGTAGAAAGCAAAATGAAATGTGCTATCTTATCTGCCTCCAGAAGAAGAGGGGTAAGTTTGTCCACACAGGGGCTCTTAAGTTATGTGCATACTATTTTTCAGTATGATAGAAACTGGTAAAAAAAACACCCTTTCCCACCTCCCACAGAATATTCCCATTTTGCTCTTTCATTACGAGGGGGCCATTACATTTTACAAACAAGAGATTATCCAAAGTGTGTAGACTATGATTCTAACCCACACCCAGGAAAAGGAATAAGACAATGGGGAGGAGGGGGGAGATGAAGGTGGAGGGAGAATGGAAAGAGAACTGCTTTAACTCACAAGAAAAGAGTTTTGTTAGGGCAACTAGGTGGCTCAGTCAAGTGTCTGACTTCGGCTCAGGTCATGATCTCTCAGTTCTTGAGTTCGAGCCCCACATCGGGCTCTGTGCTGACAGCTCAGAGCCTGGAGCCTGCTTTGGATTCTGTGTCTCCCTCTCTCTCTCTGCCCCTCCCCTGCTCATGCTCTGTGTCTCTCTCTCTCTCTCTCCTCCAAAAATAAACATTAAAAACATTTTTTTTAAAGAAGAAAAGAATTTGTTAATGAATCCCCACAATTTCCTAGAATGTGGCCAAGAACTGACTGGGAGGCATGAGTAGAAAAATTATTTCCTCTTGGCCTAATGAAGCAAGGCAAGTTGGGATCTTCTCCCAAATCAATGGGAAAACGAAAAGCAAAGAAAGTCCAAGAGCATACAAAGAGATGGCTGCACAGAGCAGAGACTTCCCAAACCAAGTATAACCTAGTGTTTTCCCATTCTGCCTCAACCCAACCCGGGTGGGAAATTGCAGCTCCCCATCCTGGGCATTGGGCAAGTCACCCATAAACAGGCACTTAAATAGACACCTCTGGTCTTGTCCTCTGAGAAATCCCTTAGGGTGAAAGAGGAAGCACTGTTAGCCTCCATTTCTAGTGACTCAGAGAATAACTGATTTTCCAAACTCTCATGGATTCTCATCTTTTTGCTCATCAACTGTCAAAAGATTCTCTGAATCTTAAGTTCATAATGTACCAGGGATATCCAAACTCATCTGGTGAGCTGGTGCCTGACAGGAGAAGGAACCACTCAGGGAAGTGGAATTAGGACAGAGGGCTGGGCAGGTCCACCAGGAAACTGTCCTCCCCAAGTAAATTTTGGAGATTTCTAAGCTGCATTTCTTAAGAAAGACAGCTTTATTTTTAATATCTGAACTTCAAACTTGGTATTTTTTGCAAGAATAAGTCACTTAGGGTAAAATGATCTGAGAATATTTGAGACAAGTTGATGCAAAATCAGGCTTATGTAATATGTACAGAGCTCCGTGCAGTGATCATAAAAAGAGTGTGTCTCTGGCTCTGACACAAGAATGCATGGGGGCACCTGGGTGGCTGGCTCCGTTGGGTGAGCCTCTACTCTTGATTTTGACTCAGGTCATGATCCCAGGTTGGTGGGATCCAGCCCCACGTAGGGCTTTGAGCTGAGCATGGAGCCTGCCTGAGATTCTCTCTCTCTCTCTCTCTCTCTCTCTCTCTCTCTCTCTCTCTCGCCACTCATGTTCTCTCTCTAAAAATAACAAATTAAAATAAATACGAAATTAAAAATTAAAAAAAGAACTCGTGTTAGGGGACGGCAGGATGGCAGGGAGGATGGTGACACTGAGGCACACACAACCAGGGAGCTGCTGGACCGAGGCTCCAGCATGTGGGATGCAGAGTAGGGAGGAGAGCAGTGCCCACACCACCCAGCATCCTAGAGCTGACCAGCCAGGAGGGCCGAGAGCACCAAGCATCCGGTGCATGTCCCGGAAGGCTGTAGTGACTATAGGACAGGCCATTTCCAGCACATGCACACAGCAGAAGTTTACCCCCTACGCCCTTCATGACTCCTTTGTTCATCTAGTCCTGGGGCCTTCCAAGTACTCCTGCCTCCCATCCCAGAGTCAGGGCCTCAGGCAGTTCCCTGATGACACCACCTGTCCTCCCAGCAGTGCTCACCTGTGGACCTTTTCTCATCCCCCTGAGGTAATTTTTGACCCAATGGTAAATCAGGAGGTAGAACCATATGGTCGCTTAACGCGGGCTCAACCACCTAGGTTTAAAACCTTAACATACTGAGAGGCCTCGAGATATTTTGTAACGTGACAGAAAAGGTCATTAGGGACATTGGTTTCACTTAACACGGGATTCCCAACCCACCTGGGGAGCCCTCTGCCCCCTCTACTCTCTGACCTTCCGCTCATGGTCAAAATGTTCTCACCTACATGGCGGTGACCTTGGTTTGGTTTTGCTTTTGCAGAAACAAAACAAATGCCACCACAAAAATTTACAGGAACACAGGTGTTAAACATATTCATAAATAAAGTCTACCTTCCTGTAAACAGGACCGAAGAAGAGACCAAACATTATGAAGAGATCAGTGAGGAATCTGTCCCTGTGGACAGAGAAGTGTAGCTTAGGATTTTAATCATTGATGCGAGCCATGTTTGCCCAGCTTTCCTATTACAGCGCTCTGAAGTATACCAGGCTTATTGAAAACTATTACAAAATGAGGAGTAAATTAGAATCCATTCGTTATCCACCCAGTTTCCTCCACAGAAAACATAGGACATAGCTTTTGGGGAACAAAAAGGGACAGAGGTGATGTAAGGTGAAGCTTAGGCTGACTTCTTCTCAAGGAGAGTGGCTTCCAAAACATCTTAATAGGATAACAGTTAAGGTCCTGAATTCACTAGCTATAAAATTTTATTTTCACACAGCACCAAGGAGTCAGGCTCCAAAGAGGAGTTAGCCCAGAAAGCAAAGAAACAAGATTATATTCGCTGTCTAGGGCAGGTTGAGAAAGTAAGATAAGCCAAGACTGGGGGCTGTTCTAGACAATCACCTGTTCAACTGTGTGACCCCTATAAGCCCCGTGTGCAGCAGATTCCTCTCCTCTGAAATTTCAGAGGAGGAGATGAAAAGAGCCTGGAGAATCAAGGAAGCACAATCAGAGGGAAAAAGAAGGATCTGTAAGTATAAGGAAATGTGACAAATGTTACTTATTTTTACTTGCCTCTAGAGTGAGTGACCCAGTCTGGGAGGTGTGATTTTTCTTATCTGAAAATCCTGCTGCCGGATTTATCTTTCTCAAGAAAAGATCTGAGCACATCAGACATGAAGCGAGGAAGCTTCTGGGCTGCACAGTCCACTTCCTTCCAATTGCATTTAGAAAAATCCTCCCTACCCCAGATGCTGTCACGTTCACTGGGGAGAGAGGAGAGAACACATCAGACATGGTGGACTTGGGGAAGTGGAGACTTAATGTATCGTAGACTCTAGTCTCAAGCATTAACTCAAGAAGCCTCTCTGCATATATACAAAATATCTTGCCCTACTATACTTCACAGTGAATTCAATTTCTAAAAAACTGAATTCTGAGAAAAATGAAATACTACAATGATTCGGAAAGCTTTTCCTCTGGAGGTGAGTCGTGTGGTTCTTGGAGACCTGATGCTCCCCTTTGAAAACAAATACTCTCGGGGTGCCTGGGTGGCTCGGTAGGTTAAGCGTCCGACTTCGGCTCAGGTCACGATCTCACGGTCCGTGAGTTCGAGCCCCGCGTCGGCCTCTGTGCTGACCACTCAGAGCCTGGAGCCTGTTTCGGATTCTGTGTCTCCCTCTCTCTCTGCCCCTCCCCTGTTCATGCTCTGTCTCTCTCTGTCTCAAAAATAAATAAACGTTAAAAAAATTAAAAAAAAAAAAAAAAACAAATACTCTCTAAAGTCCCTTAAGTCTCCAGACCAAAAAAAAAAAAAAAAATTCAAAGAGAGTCTGTCTATGTATACCACCTGCACATATATCAAAGGAAGTATTTTATACTAAAATAATACCTGTTTAATATTTAAAAATCAAATGGGACATGGGACAGATCTCTGTTGTACAAACCCCCAATGTGATGCAAGCTGTCTAGCTTCCCTGGGTCAGATCTCTGCAATGCCAGCAGCAGATGTGACCATCAAATCCTCCCAAGAATTTTCTGAAGGCCCTTCCAGGCTCTGTAAAGAGCCACTGATCTTGCTGGCCTGCCCATAACCATTTTCGAAACTGAGAGGTTAACTCTGCCATCCTTGGGAAGGGCTCCATTTCACAAGGAGACACTCAACATCACCCACAAGTTGGTGCTTTTGCTGTCACTTCTAAGTTGATTTCATCCATTAGCTCTGAACAAGTTTTAAAAAGTGTTAATAGTGCATGAAAATCTCAGGATGAAAAGTAAAACTTCCCCCAGTAAAACCAGGGTTGTGAGGACATGAAACATTGAGTATTTCCTAATACAGGCCTTTCATCAAACATCTAGATAATGGACAGCCACATAACGTGCTGGTGACTGGATGATATTACATCTAGACTTTCTTTCAAGTTTCAGAGACCACAGTAGAAATCTGAGTCTGATGCTGGTAAGGACACATATGATCCTGGACTAGATATGCTTCCTATACATGCAAAGATTGCTTTTGTAAGAAGTTGACATTTTTGTTATGTTTTCTGAACACCTATTCACCAACATAACCTTACCTTCTTTTGAGTTATGTTACATTTACAGGATAGCATTCATTCATTTGTTCATTCTTTCCTTCTTCAGAATTTACTCAGTACCCCTTACAAACCAGTCACTCTTACAGTTACATAAAAATTAAAGACATGGGTGGGAGGAGCCAAGATGGGGGAACAGCATGGAAGCTTTTTGTGTGTCTCGCATCCATGAAATACAGCCAGACCAACACTAGACCATCCTGCACACATAGAAAACTGATCGGAGGATTAACACAACAATCTGCACAGCCTGAACCACAGGATTCAGCAGGGACGCGACACAAAGAGCTGAACTTGAGGAGTAAGAAGCCCCGAAAGGTGGGGAACCACTTTTGCTGGCAGAGAGAGGACTGAGACTGGGGAGAGGGGGAGAAAACAGGAAAATCACCACTCCCCAAAAGCAGCTGGAGAGAAAGCGGAAAACTGGAAACAGCCGCAGGGACTAAACTAAAAAGGGAAAAAGGAGAGAGTTTAAATTCCATTAAGACTATGAACAAGGGGAGCACAAAGGCTGCAACTCCGCAGCTCGATACCTGGCCGTGCTCTGGTGCGAAGGGCGAAGCCCCAGGAACAGGGTGGGGTCCGGGAGGTTCTCGGGCCTCACGGGGAAAAGCGGTTCCACTGCTGGAAGGACATTTGGTAGAGACTGTTGAAGCCACCTGGTCCCACCAGACCCCGGAAGGCAGCCACATTCGCTGGTGCTGGGGCAAGGTTGTTGAGGGTGAAGCCTGGTGCCAGATGTGTGTTGCGATTTTCCATGGTCCCTGAAACGCTGAGGCTACACTGTCTCACGATTTTTTGGGGGGGCAGGCTGGCACCTGGCCGCAGTCTCAGGGCACCGGCAACAGCAGGGTCCAGTGGGCGTTCCTGGGTACAGCCGATATTCGGCCATTGCTCATTTGGCCATCGCTTGGTGAGACTCTCCCACAGAGGGGCGGAACGGGTCAAGGACACAGGCCTTCAGAAGTAAGGGACTGGAGAAAACAGCTGCATCTGAGACAAAACTTGAAAGAGGTACTACCTGGGGCCTGGTCACGGAGAGTGAACGAGAGCTGAAGACGACGACGGGTGCCCAATTGCTGATCTGGGAAAACACACTGGGTGGGTAGGTAGCGCCATTTTTCACCACTCCCGCACATGCGCACGTGCACCGACGAGCACCGCAACAATCCACCCCAGTAGGCTAGCAGCGCCATCTAGTGGAGAGCGGAGCTGTTACACTGAGCCCCGCCCAACTGGGCCAACTTCGCTCTTCAAGAACACAGACCTCACTGCCGGCTTAATTTATGGACTATAAAGAGCTACACAGACTGACTTCTAGGGGAAAATGAAGCAATTTCAGTCCTACTTCAATCTGTTAGCAGGTTCATCTATATTCAATTTTTTTTCTTTCTCCTTTCTCTCTTTTACAATTTTCTTTTTCTTGAATACAGAAAGAGAAAAAACTCATTTTTATTTTCAATTTTTATTAAAAATATCTGTCTTTAATTTTTATTACTATATTTTTTACTTTTGTGTAAATTTTTTCAAGTTCTACTTTACTTCCATCATTTTATTTTAGTCTACTTCACTGTACTCACCTTTTCAAATTTTCAATTTCCTTTTTTTCTTTTTCTTTTTTTCTCTTTTTCATTTCTTTTTTCTTGAATGCAGAAAGAGAAAAACTTCATTTTTACTTTCAATTTCTTTTAAAAATATTATTTAATTTTTATTACTATATATTTTTGCTTTTATGTAAACTTTTTCAAATTCTATATTACTCCCATTATTTTATTTCAGTCTACTACAGTGTATTCACTTTTTCGAATTTTCAAGCAATTTCTTTTTTTGTCTTTTCTTTTTTCTTTTTTATCTTTTTTATCTTTTTCACTTCTTTTCTTAAATACAGAAAATGAAAAATTTATATTTCTTTTTAATTTTTATTAAAAATATTTTTCTATAATTTTTTCTACTATATTCTCTACTTTTGTGTATTGTAGTCTACTTTAGTGTATTCATTTTTTCAAATTCTCAAATGATTTCCTTTTTTTTTCTCTCCCACCCTTTCCTTTTGTTTGTTTCTCTAATCTGTCAAACCACTTTCTACACTCAGACCAAAACACACCTAGGATCTAGCATCATCTATTCGATTTGTGTGTGTGTGTGTGTGTATGTGTGTTTAATTTTTAATTTTAATATTTTTTAATTTTAATTTTTAATTTCAATTTTTCTACCTCATTAATTCCTTTTCTCCCTTCAAAATGACAAAACGAAGGAATTCACCCCCAAAAGAAAGAGCACGAAGAAACGACAGCCAGGGACTTAATCAACACAGACAAAAGCAAGATGTCTGAATCAGAATTTAAAATCACGATAATAAGAATACTAGCTGGAGTCAAAAATATATTAGAATCCCTTTCTGCAGAGATAAAAGAAGTAAAAAATAGCCATAATGAAATTAAAAATTCTATAACTGAGCTGCAATCACGGATGGATGCAGCAGTGGCAAGGATGGACAAAGCAGAACAGAGAATCAGCGATACAGAGGACAAACATTATAGAGAATAAAGAAGCAGAATAAAAGAGGGAGATAAAAGCAAAAGACCACGATTTAATAATTAGAGAAATCAGTGACTCATTAAAAAGGAACAACATCAGAATCATAGGGGTCCCAGAGGAGGAAGAGAGAGAATAGGGGTAGAAAGGTTATGTGAGCAAATCATAGCAGAAAACTTTACTAACCTGGGCAAAGACACAGACATCAAAATCCAGGAAGTACAGAGGACCCCCATTAGATTCGACAAAGACCGACCATCAACAAAGCTTATCATAGTCAAATTCACAAAATACTCAGACAAGGAGAGAATCATGAAAGCAGCAAGGGAAAAAAAAAGTCCCTAACCTACAAGGGAAGACAGATCAGGTTTGCAGCAGACCTATCCACAGAAACTTGGCAGGCCAGAAAGGAGTGGTGGGATATATTCAGTGTGCTGAATCAGAAAAATATGCAGCCAAGAATTCTTTATCCAGCAAGGATGTCATTCACAATAGAAGGAGAGATAAAAAGTTTCCCAGACAAACAAAACTTAAAGGAGTTTGTGACCACTGAACCAGACCTGCAAGAAATTTTAAGGGGGCTCTCTGTGGGGAGAAAACATGAAAAAAAATTAGCAACAAAAGATTAGAAAGGACCAGAGACCACCACCACAAACTCGAACTCTACAAGCATCATAATGGCAATAAATTCGTATCTTTAAGTACTCTCTCTAAACGTCAATGGACTCAATCCTCCAATCAAAAGACATAGGGTAACAGAATGGATAAGAAAACAAGACCCATCTGTTTATAAGAGACCCACTTTAGACCTAAAGACACCTACAGATTCAAAGTAAGGGGATGGAGAACCATCTGTCATGCTAATGGTCAAAAAAAGAAAACCAGAGTAGCCATACTTATATCAGACAAGCTAGACTTTAAAATAAAGACTGTATCAAGAGATGCAGAAGGGCATCATATCATAATCAAGGAGTTCATAGTATTGGAAATCTTAGCCTCAGCAATCAGAGAACACAAAAAGATAAAAGGTGTCCAAATTGGCTAGAAGGAAGTCAAACTTTCACTCTTCACAGATGACATGATACTCTATATGAAAACCCAAAAGATTCCACCAAAAAACTGCTAGAACTGATTCATGAATTCAGCAAAGTTGCAGGGTATAAAATCAATGCACAGAAATCAGCTGCATTCCTATACACGAACAATGAAGCGACAGAGAAATCAAGGAATCGATCCCATTTACAGTTGCACCAAAAACCATAAAATACCTAGGAATAAATCTAACCAAAGAGGTGAAAAATCTATACACTGAAAACTATAGAAAGCTTATGAAAGAAACTGAAGAAGACACAAAGAAATGGAAAGATTCCGTACTCCAGGATAGGAAGAACAAATATTGTTAAAATGTCGATACTACCCAAAGCAATCTACATATTCAACACAATCCCTATCAAAGTAACACCAGCATTCTTCACAGATTTAGAACAAATAATCTTAAAATTTGTATGGAACAAGAAAAGACCCTGAATAGCCAAAGCAATCTTGAAAAAGAAAACCAAAGCAGGAGGCATCACAATCCCAGACTTCAAGCTATACAACAAAGCTGTAATCATCAAGACAGTATGGTACTGGCACAAGAACAGACACTCAGATCAATGGAACAGAATAGAGAACCCAGAAATGGACCCACAAACATATGGGCTACTAATCTTTGACAAAGCAAGAAAGAATATCCAATGGAAGAAAGACAGTCTTTTCAGCAAGTGGTGCTGGGAAAACTGGACAGTGACATGCAGAAGAATGAACCTGGACCACTTTCTTACACCATACACAAAAATAAACTCAAAGTGGATGAAAGACCTCAATGTAAGACAGGAAGCCATCAAAATCCTCGAGGAGAAAGCAGGTAAAAACCTCTTTGATCTTGCCCACAGCAATTTCTTGCTCAATACATCTCTGGAGGCAAGGGAAACAAAAGCAAAAATGAACTACTGGGACCTCATCAAAATAAAAAGCTTCTGCACAGCGAAGAAAACAATCCGCAAAACTAAAAGGCAACCTATAGAATGGGAGAAGATATTTGCAAATGACATATCAGATAAAGGGTTAGTATCCAAAATCTACAAAGAACACCCAAAAAAAGAAATAATCCAGTGAAGAAATGGGCAAAAGACATGAATAGACACTTCTCCAAAGAAGACATCGAGATGGCCAACCGACACATGAAAAAATGCTCAACATCATTCATCGTCAGGGAAATATAAATCAAAACCACAATGAGATGCCACCTCACACCTGTCAGAATGGCTAACATGAACAACTGAGGCAACAACAGATGTTGGCGAGGATGCGGAGAAAGAGGATCTCTTTTGCATTGTTGGTGGGAATGCAAGCTGATGCAGCCACTCTGGAAAACAGTATGGAGGTTCCTCAAAAAACTAAAAATAGAACTACTCCACGACCCAGCAATTGCACTACTAGGTATTTATCCATGGGATACAGGTGTGCTGTTTCAAAGGGACACATGCACTCCAATGTTTATAGCAGCAGTATCAACAATAGCCAAAGTATGTGTGTGTGTGTATACACACACACACACACACACACACACACACACACACACACAATGGAGTATTACTCGGCAATCAAAAAGAATGAAATCTTGCCATTTGCAACTACATGGGTGGAATTGGAGGGTATTATGCTAAGTGAAATTAGTCAGAGAAAGGCAAAAATCATATGACATCACTCATATAAGGACTTTAAGAGACAACACAGATGAACATAAGGGAAGGGAAACAAAAATAATATAAAAACAGGGAGAGGGACAAAACAAAAGAGACTCCTAAATATGGAGAACAAACTGAGGGTTGCTTGAGGAGTTGTGGGAGGGGGGATGGGCTAAATGGGTAAGGGGAATTAAGGAATCTACTCCTGAAATCATTGCTTCACTATATACTAATTTGGATGTAAATTTTAAAAATAAAAAATAAAGTTAAATTATTAAAAAAAAAATTAAAGACATGACCTCGACCGTCAAGAAGCTCACACTCATATTTAGGAGTCAGACATGACAAAGAATTATGACACAGACAATGCTTCAATAACACAGTTATGTAGTGTATTACTATAGCACTGTACATGCTTGGAGTTCAGTATGAATAAGAGGAGCTTAGAGTAAAGGTTCTGGAGTCAGGCCATCAGGCTCAAATCCCCATCCCTCTATTTATTTACTTTGTTATTTTAGGCATTTACTGCTCCTCTCTTCCTTCAGCTATTAAAGTAGGAATCATAATACAACCAGTTAATTTTACTTACTTCATAGGGTTGTTGTGAGGACTAAAAGCTATCAACAGAATGAATTTATACTGCACTCATTAAGTGCCTGCTGTTGTTATTATTGTTGTAATGGATATAGAGAGACAGGATTTTATTTGAATATTCTGAAAGGTAGCAAAGGCTCTTCTAGAGGTTTTGCCCCAAACCCTAATATTGGGAGAGCTTTCCAAAAGAAAGTTACCCTCTTCCCAATCCCTCTGCCAGTTATCAAGTGTTCCAGACAAGAACAAAAGTCCATTTAAAGATGGCAGAACAATCTGATTAGCCACGGGTAAGAGAATGGTTAAATAAGTTAGAGATCCTTATTCTTGTCTATCACAGTGTCTCAGACTACCCAGGGACTCAATAATTACTTGTTAAGTGAGTGACTGCGTGAATGGAATGTTTTTATCCATCAAAACATATAGGCCCCAATTTATTGATATAGAAACCCAAATAAATGGGCTCCTGGGCGACTCAGTCAGTTAAGCATCCAACTTCGGCTCAGGTCATGATCTCACAGTTCATGAGTTCGAGCCCCGTATCAGGCTCTGTGCTGACAGCTCAGAGCCTGGAGCCTGCTTCAGATTCTGTGTCTCCCTCTCTCTCTGCCTCTCCCCCACCCATTCTCTCTCTGTTTCTCTCTCTCTTTTTCAAAACAAAAATTAAAATTTTTTTTACAAAAATTTTTTTAAAAATTTAAAAACCCATTTATACTAAATGAGAAATGATTACAAAACAATATGGTACTTATTTTTGTCTTTTAAATGTTTATGTATTTCTATGAATATATATGAACAAGTTCTGAGAAAATGCCCACCAAAGTGGTAACAGCCTTTTACTAATCAGATTACATTTGGCTTTTGCTTTCTTCTTTGTAATTTACTGGATTTCACTACATCTTTTGGCAATACATATGTGTTTCCTTTATAAACAGCAAAAAAGGGAGTAACATTCATTTGATGGCCAACAGCCAAAGGGGCAAATGTAAAGAGAAAAAAATAGTAATAAAAGGGAAACAATATTCACAAATAGGTCATTGGCCTACTCCAGAAGTGGCTATTACACAAATAAACTTTTGAAAATTATACTGTAATTACATATTGTTAACATTTCTGCTTTCTCTAGCTGACTATCTCTCTACCTGCCTTCTATGTCCACTTCGGTTACCGTAAGAGCTGGTCTCACACTATAATCACATCACTGAGAATTTATTATTACTTGTCCATAGTCATCTACCATTTCCAATGGATCATCCCTTCCAACTTGGTCTAAAAACAAAATGCTGAAGCATGAATTTTTTTTTTTTTTTGCAACCTTTGAAGTTACTTCTCTGTTTCAGAGCTTCCCTATGGTGTGGATCAATCAATATCTTTACCCTTCTTGACAATGAAAGAATTACAAATGAATTGAGTCCAAGCACTTTCTGGGAGCGTGATGGTTAAAATTCCCAAGAGACTGCTGTCTCTTTCCAGCAGATCAGAACTGAGTGACATGACCTAGCTTGTAGGCTGAGGAAAAAGTGTAATTACTATGAGATGACAAGTCAACTATGAGGAAACTGCAACAGGTGAATCTGCACGTGAGAGCTCTTCTATTAGAAACTGCAAGCACAAAATAAGCCATACAGAGAAAGACAGATACCATATGGTTTCACTCTTATGTGGATCCTGAGAAACGTAACAGAAACCCATGGGGGAGGGGAAGGGAAAAAAAAAAAAAAAAGAGGTTAGAGTGGGAGAGAGCCAAAGCATAAGAGACTGTTAAAAACTGAGAACAAACTGAGGGTTGATGGGGGGTGGGAGGGAGGGCAGGGTGGGTGATGGGTATTGAGGAGGGCACCTTTTGGGATGAGCACTGGGTGTTGTATGGAAACCAATTTGACAGTAAATTTCATATATTAAAAAATAAATAAATAAATAAATAAATAAAATAAACATTAAAAAATTAAAAAAAAAATAAATAAAATTAACATTTTCTTACCATAAAAAAAAAAAAAGAAAAAAGAAACTGCAAGCACAGTATATGAGAGAGGTCCGGATTTAAGTCTTTGTCTTATTGTCCTGTTGAACACTGCAGTGAAAAAGTAGAACATTTGAGGAAGATGTGTTTCCTTTGTAAAAATCAGAATCTTAACTGAAATTTCCAGTGCATCGTGCCATGCAGGGACAGCGATGGCGAACCAACAATGCCGCTCCCATGTGTCAGCAGAAGCAGGGCTTTGACAGTTCATGGCATATTTTGCAGGTCTGCTGAGACCTCCAGGATTGTATTAAAGGAAGGATTTAGACTTGTTTCTATGGAAACCATAACTACTCCGTAAGACTGTTAAACAAGACCGTCTGCAACATGGTATCTTATTTGAGATGATAGTTTTCACAATCCATCATTGAAAAATTTTTTCAATCTGGATTTCAACATCTGCTGAGAAAATGCTATCTCTGTAAGGGCCATATTAGAAAAGAATTAGCTGGCCACTGCACCCAGGTTCACACACTGCAAATCAGAATGGCCTTCACTTCCAGGAAAAGGGCTTCTGCCCAGAACCCAGGGATAACATCTTCACTTTGAACAACTCATGAGATATCGGCATTTTCCTAACTAGCTTTTATTTGCATTTCTCAGACTTTTTAACTTGTCTTCACCCCAAAGGCATTAATGCATTTAAAACTAAATTGGTTTAGGGCCGCATGGGTGGCTCAGTCGGCTGAGTGGCCGACTTCGGATCAGGTCATGATCTTGTGGTCCGTGAGTTCAAGCCCCGCATCAGACTCTGTGCTGATAGCTGGGAGCCTGGAGCGTGCTTCTGTTTCTGTGTCTCCCTCTCTCTCTGCCCCTTCCCCATTTGCATTTGGTCTCTCTCCGCCTTTCAAAAATGAATAAATGTTTAAAAAAATTAAAACTAAATTGGTTTAAGGATTAAGAAGCAGAAAATGTGTGCAGTCTCTTCTACCTACTAGTTGTAAATATTTATGCAAGTACGCCAGACTATCTTTTACAGTTCTGTCTCCAGCACCTACCACAGTGCCCAGAACATAGATGAAAAAGCAGTCATATTAATATGACAACATCGGCCACCACTTTTATGGAGCAACAGCTATGCTCCAAATACTGTGTTTCATATTTTACATGAATTACCATATTTAATTTCTCACTGTGTCCCTATGAGTGTATATTTTGAGTAGCCCCAAAACACACATAAGAAAGCTGAAGTTTAGTAGGGCTAGAAAACTTGGCCAGCATCACATGGCTAATAAACGGGCCAGAAATTGAATGAAAAGTTTGGTGTGATTCCAAATCCTGTGATCCTGAAACTATGCTACTCTGCATGTTCCTAAATAAATAATTAATTAATGATGTAACTCCTCGGAATCTTTGTTCCATCTCTACAAAATTGGAGATAATCCCCACTTCAGAGGGGACTTGTAATGACTATATAATCTATTTTACATGCCATAAAAAAAACTATACAAAATTTTAGCACTGACATTAATTCTTATTGACTGCATGTTTTCAAACTAGATACCATCTGGATACAACAAAAGAACAGTGCCTGAACATCTAATGTTTCGCATGTGAGTAAGTTCCATTCATTATAGTGTCTTAAGAGCATCGCATAGACAGTGAGTTGCAAAGAAATAGGAGAAGTTGGACATTAACCCTAATGACAAAGTAGTTTATCTATTCTTTTACCTTAGCTCTGTATCTTTGAACCAAAGGCCTACAGATCTGAGGACTAGAAAAAGTCTCCATAAAATGGATAACATCTTTTAGCCAGACCTGATTACCACACAAAGTAAAGGGGACCACAATATTGTAGCTGGGTTGTTGCTGATTCTCAAAGCTCAGGACAGGCAGTGAAAAGTAATGAGCAGTGTTTGAGCACCTAGCCAACATTTGTTGATTAATTGATGGCATGGCTGACAATGAGACGTATCGTTTGTATATACAGGTGTTTCTGGTGGCACTTATAAGAGCTGTCACTCTTTGCAGGCCATTGTGCTCTGAGGGTGAACATCCAAATGCTAGGAAACCAGAGAACCAAAGGCCTCAACAGTTCCACTTGATGCCTACTGAGCTGTGTGGGACTGCGACCAGCAGAAATTTGGGGACAGGACCCCAGCTTCAGACAGCTGCTGACAGCTCAGAGCCTGGAGCCTGTTTCAGATTCTGTGTCTCCCTCCCTCTCTGCTCCTGCCCCTGTACATGCTCTGTCTCTGTCTCAAGAATAAATAAACATTAAAAAATTTTTTATTAAAAAAAAAAAAAAAAGATCCAGCTTCAAGTTCTAAATCCACCCCTAACTAGTGTGGTCTTGGACAAAATACTTAACATTTATACATATTGGTTACATATGTTGGTTCCCGAATTTGTAAAGCAGAAATGGGAACAGTACCTGTGTTGAAGATAAAAAGAGAAAGTGCGGGAGGTGATATAAAGAAAGGGTTCATCAAATGCCAATTGGCATTACTGAGTGAAATTCCATATTTAAAATTCTCAAGTGAATACCCGATTTTTTAAAAAAAATTTTTTTAATGTTTATTTATTTTTGAGACAGAGAGAGACAGAGCATGAACGGGGGAGGGTCAGAGAGAGAGGGAGACAGAATCCGGAACAGGCTCCAGGCTCTGAGCTGTCAGCACAGAGCCCGACGCGGGGCTCAAACTCACGGACGGCGAGATCGTGACCTGAGCCAAAGTCGGACGCTTAACCAACTGAGCTACCCAGGCGCCCCGACCCGATTTTTTTTAAATTGGCTCTTTGCTCTTATAAACCAGAGACCCTATGAGTTATGGGGATTACCATGAATATGAATTGAGAAATTATCTTTAGACATTCTTCAAAAGGATGTTCGATTTCCCTATGTTTTGCCTATCATGCATCCTCTGTATTTGTAGGTCCTGTGAAGATAATGATAGAGAACACTCAGTCTCTTCTGGAAATTCATAGAGACACCCAGAGCATAGCAGATGCCTAACTAATGTTTATTAAAGGGAAAATATCATTAAACTAGGTATCTGGATTCACAGGGTCAAATATATACTTTGAAACTTAAAACCAAAATTTTAATAAAAGGTGATTTCATTCACTAGTGTCAAAGTAAATTGCTGTCAAGGGAGAAGAGGCCTGTCTTTTCAATCCATGGACTTATGGGCAGGGTTTGGAGGAGGGAGCTGGACTCTGCTCCAGGATCGGCAGTAATTACAGATCGGTGCAGCACTGAATATTTTGTCACTAAGGCCAGTTACCTCCAATTCATAACTCTGTTTCCCTACTTACCGGTCATAAAAAAGCAATATATTTATCATACCTAGAAGTTAAAGTTCATGCCATTAGACATAATCTTCGGAAAATCTTTGCCACGGAAATCATAGTTTCTGCATCTTAACATTATTAAATCACAAAACTTTAGTGCTGAAGGAATCTTAACAATTTTTACCTGGGGCATCTGGGTAGCTGTCGGATGAGTATCTGACTGTTGATTTTGGCTCAGGTCAACATCTCATAGTCATGGAATGGGGTCCCTCGCTGAGCATGGAGCCTACTTAAGATTGTCTCTCTCTCTCTCTCCCCCTCTCTCCCTTTCCCCCTCCCCTCTCCCCCTCTCCCCCTCTCGCCCCCTTCCTCTCCCTCTCCCTCTCTCCCCCTCTTCCACTACCCTCCCCACTCTCTAAATAAATAAATAATAAATAAATAAATTTAAAAGAACAATTTTTATCTAACATCCTCATTTATAGATGAACAGTCTCATGTCTAAAGAACTTAAGAGGCGTTCTGTGATCCCTCATCTACCCCAGGGAAACAGCCAGGGCTAGAATCTGACAAAGCTGTAAGAATAAAATTACCATGTTGTGAGGGCTCACTATGTGCCAGGCAGAACTACCCAGGACAGCTCTTTCTGCTGCAAGATTACTAGAAATAAAGAAAGAAGCATAGATTTGATCATAGAGTTTGCCTCCGTTTATGGAAGAAAAAAATTTTTTTGATATGGCAAGAAAATATCATTGATTTCCTGTTATTGGTTCTTTGTCTACTAGTCACAGAATCAAGGCCTGATGTATTAGAAACCACTTTCCCTTAAGTATTTACATACTCCTTAGCAAACTCGGGATCCAAACAATTCTTGCCTCGCACATGCTCAATCTTCAAGAGAAGATTCTACTGTTTGATAAAGTGGGAGAGGACGACACGGAATGTGGCCACACAACCCCATAAGAGCAGATAAACGACCAAAGGCTGGGAAGTGACAAGTCACTCCCTTCCATTTCCTGTCTTTACATGTGCCTTCCCTTCCAAATCTTTTCCTAAAGATGTAAAAGGAAGGTGTGCCCTGGAAAAAAATGCCTTCAAAACCTCTAACATAAACATGTCAAGCAAGATTTCTTCTACACCAAGCCTCGGCTACCCTGTCTTGTTTGAGATACTTTAGAAGATGCTAAATCAGCTCAGATTATGCTGAAGCCTCATTACAGTTCCCATCTCAAGGCAAGTGGTGTTTCAGTGTGATTGCTGGTGTTTCCGGGAACAAAACTCCCCTGAAAACGGGTGCGCAGTCTCGAGCAGGTCACATTCCAGCCACCATGAACTGCCACCTTGAACTGCCACCATGTTGAAGCAATCATGGTCTAACATCACTGTTAACAGTAATCGTGGGAATAGGGGTGCATCAGACTCGGGAAGACTTTCCAGCAGTTCAAGCGTGTTCTCGCCTCCTGTCCACTTTCAGCAGGCCAGGACTGAGAGTTGCCTTTGCCTTTACTCCACGCACCTGACTGTACCGCCTAGCCTCTCCCAGCCCTTCCAGCTGCTCTCCTCCCTCTTAGCAGCTTGGTCTCCATACATCTTCCAAATGAGCAGGGATCACTCTGGTCTCCATGCCTTCGCTGGCCAAGTTTGCACAACCTAAACACATCATCTGCTTTCTCAGCCTAGCATATCAATACTGCAGGTGAACTACGTTATCACCATATTCCTAACTAACGTATGTGTACTATTATCTCTTGACTTATAGTGTCTACTGTGTTGCCCTTAGAAAACTAAAGTTCTCTTACTACGTATTCAATATTTTTGAGTCACAAATTTTAGTCACTATTTGACTATGTTAAAATTGTTTGTGCTGAGGGACACCTGGGTGGCTCTGTCGGTGAAACATCTGACTTCAGCTCAGTCATGATCTTGCAGTTCGTGGGTTTGGGCCCCACGTCAGGCTCTGTGCTGACAGCTCAGAGCCTGGAGCCTGTTTCGGATTCTGTGTCTCCCTCTCTCTCTGCCCCTCCCCTGCTCATGCTCTCTCTCTCTCTAAGATAAACATTGAAAAAAAAATTTTTAATTGTTTATGCTGAGCCAAGTAGCAACTAGGATTATCGTTGTTTCTGAACATTTTTTTTTTTTGCTCCCGGAGTTAATAATTACCCCATTTTGTGATTAATTTAATTTTCTTCATTTCTTAATTTTTTTTCCACCTCCTCTGAAAGCTCAGTAAAAGGCTAGTTAATACAAATTTCCTCTTGCTCAAACCTGTCAGATAATCTACTAAGTCCATTGTTCTCCCAGAGACATTCTTCCTGGAGTCCTCCTTTTTCCCAATCTAGTCTGGATTGGGTGGCCCCCAAGCCCTGTGTCCACTTGGACCCCTCCCGGCCTCTCTCCCGTGATGGATTCTGTTTTCGGGGTCCATTGTCTTCCTCTTTCTTGCATTAGCCTTCCATTGAAGAGAGGACCTCTTCTGGGATCTTTAAATAGAGCTCTTGGCAGACGTATTTGTGAAATCATGCATGCCTGAAATCTTTTTATTCTGCTGTGGACTAGACTGATCATTTTGCTTGGTTAAGAATTCTGTGCTGGAAATCATGTTCCTTCACATTGTTGAAAACCTATTCCACTGTCTTCTGACATTCAGACTCTGTTTTGAGCAATGCCATTCTGATTCCTGGTCCTGTATATGTGTTCCTTCCTTTCTTCTCTCTCCAAGTTTCTGGAATCTCCTTTTAATCTCTATGTTGTAAAAGGGCATGATTCTATGCCCTGGGGTGACACCTTTTCATTCATTTTGCTGGGTACTCAACAGGTATTTTCCATCAACAAATTCCTATCTTTCAGTTTTACCGAAATTGCAATATGACTAGATGAACTACTCCCTTCTTCCCTCTGGCTTGTCTTCTGGAGCCTTTCATGTTGATTCTAGAGCTCAGCTCATCCACCAGCTGTGTTAGAAAATGTGACTCTTATTCCATGTTCTGGGAAACTTCTCATGTTTTGGTAGTCCCATCCCTGTTACCCCGTTTTTCCTTCCTGTGACTCCAATATGGAATTGTTTTTCAAATTTCCTTTACTCTTCTCCCTTATTGTTTATTCCCTGATTTTTTTTTTAAGTCTCAGCTCTGGGAAATCTGTTCAAGTTTTAAATGTTACTTTTTATTTTTAAGAGTTCTTTCCTGTTTTTTTTTTTTATTATTATCTCATAGCATCCTAAAACTTACTTAGGAGTACTGAAATTAAAAAAGTCTCATCTCTCTGAAGCTATTAATTATAGCCTATCACTTCTTCTATTCTTGGCTTTTTTACTATTATTTTGGACTTGGTCTTTCATGTTCCAGAGCTGCCTAGGGACATAGGCTGGAGCCTTATCTTTCTGGTTTTGAACTTTAATATAAGCCCTCAATTTTACATCTGATGCCTTGTTACTGCTCAGCTGGTGTCCCAGAAGCTCAGCTAAGCAGAGGGGTGAGAAAAGACAGTCGCTATGCCAAGTGAGGACCCTCACTCTCTACAAACTTTCCAATAGCCACTCCTAACTCATTCTCTACTGTTAGCCTCACATATTTTTGGCACCTGGAGCATCCAATTACAAGGCTTTCTGGGGACCACCTGAGCATGTTGGCTTAGTCTTATCAGTGTCCTCTCCACCCCTAAGCTTGACTTCCTCCCTGCCTTCCTTACCCTTTCTCCATCTGCCTCTCTTCCTCATATGCTGGTTCAGATGCCTCCATTTCTTGTCTTCCTTGATTTGACTTAAATTTTGTAGGGTTTTTTTGTTTTCCTAAGAGAAGAAGGTGTGGAAGTATCTTTATTCCACTTTAAACCCATTACTCACCCCCACAAACTTGGATAGAATACTCTGACTCATATTTTTCTCCCCCCACCGCCGCTAAATCTTTTAACGTTTATTTATTTTTGAGACAGAGAGAGACAGAGCATGAACAGGAGAGGGTCAGAGAGAGAGGGAGACACAGAATCCAAAACAGGCTCCAGGCTCTGAGCGGTCAGCACAGAGCCTGACGCGGGGCTCGAACTCACGGACCGTGAGATCATGACCTGAGCTGAAGTCGGACACTTAACCGACTGAGCCACACAGGCACCCCCCCAACCCAAATCTTAAAGTCAGAGCCTAAGTGACCACTATGGCTTCCACAGGTGTTGCAGACATTGTCTGTGCCATGTCACTGTTGTCTGGCCAACTTCTAACTAGCTTCGTCCTCTCCTCTCTGCATGAGAGGAACTGCAGCAGGCTGCTCTGCCTGTATGTGCATGGCAGTCCGGAAGGAAGAGGAAATTACCACCCAGAGAAGTATCTCCCCACAAACAACTCTTAGGAGTTGATGCAGAAATACCCCAGCTCCTTCCCCTTTGGTGACATAATACTAACATCTGTGCTGTGTTCTTTTTCCACAGTCTCTCCATGAGATAAAGCTCTATTTGCTCACAACACGGACCCACTGTTGGGAACCAAATCTGAAACGCTTAGTAGTAGAAGTATTCCTAAGAAGAGCCTCAGGAACTGGATCACCCAAGGCCACATTACAACGCAAACTCCACGCTGGGCTTTTGATGATGTCTACAATGCTGCAGGATCACAATTACGAAGGCTGTCATCCGTGGTAAACTGAGATGGGATACAGGTTCAAGGACACACACCGGCCTGTGCAACCTCTCCAGCAGGTCACATACATGGTCATTTTAAGCAGCATGGAGTTGGTAGGCTGCTCTTAGGTGCCACTGATCACCGAAGAAAGAAAATGACAGGCCCAAGTCCCACTAGCTAAGGTTATAATGGAAATCCAGAAATCCTTTTTTCACAAGCAGTGAAAGGGGGCTTCAATTTCTGTCCAGATCCCCAGCCTGTCGCCCCCCAAGCCAAGAATCAGGAAATGGTCTGAGGGGACAAGTGACATAAAGGACATCTGCCCACTTTATTTCTGGGATCAAGTCCTCAAATTCCGACTTCCTCAGCAACTCTCCACTGCCTTCAAACACACTGTTTTCCCTTCATTTTACCTTGTTCAGTTATTCTCAGTGAAACTACTTGTCTGCCACGAGCCCCTCTATCTCAGCTGTTCTGTACGTCATTGAATCTTCTCTCTCCATAAAAACCTGTTTTTTCATATTTCAAGTAATTTTGCTAAAAATTGCTCATCATATGTACTAAAAATACTACCAAGAGTTATATTTAGAGTGGACTTAGTGTTTCACGGCATTTAAAATAGCTTGGAATATGAAACAATTTTCACCGTGAGAAATCATCCCGGACTTAGAGAATTTTTGTCATCTTTTGCCATTTTCCTACTAAATGCCAATGTGCATCCCAATCATTATGGCAACCAAAAGATTTCCCCACACATTTCCAAATTCCCCCGAGGTGAACAGTGTCCTTTCAATGAGAACGACTGGTCTGTGCCAACCCTGCCAACCCCAGGAACTGAGCCACAGATAGTCAGCTCAGGGCATCTCTCCAGTGTAAGCTAGGAGTCCAGAGTTAGGCTCGGGATCTAAATTGGCCCCAAAAGTGACTCCATCCATCCCTATAGCTTTCTTTGTCCTCCCCCCATCTCTTCCCCACCCCCTCCGTCTTGCTCTCTGACATAGGCAGCATGTAGTTAATAGTGGGGCCACATTATTACTATGACGGGAAGTGTGCTTGCAACAGCACCAGCTCTGCGGGTGGTGGACTGAGCAGCAGAAAACACCCCGGGTTCTCGATGCCACAGCTGTCTTGCTAACTAAATCAGCCAACCGCAAAGCCCACCCCACCTGAGGACCTGGGGCTGTGACAGGATTTCATCATTCCTTGAAATAGTTTGAGAAAGGCTTTCTCTCACTTTCTTTTCAAGCATCCGAACGGATACCAGTAGAGAAAGAAGCCCAGTCTTCCCTCTATTATACCAAACATTCCGGGTCCGGCCCCAGTTTACATGGTCTATTCAACAAAACAAAGCTCCTGCCTCTCATCCTTAGAAGACACTTTGTGCATCATCTCTGGCCAGTTGAGTATTTTACCTGTCAGGGTTCTCCAGGGAGACATACGTATATGTATGTGCATACAGAGAAAAAGACAGAGTTAGGGATGGACCTACGTACCGATGGAGGCAATGAGGTCCCAAATCTGCAGGTGAGTCAGCAAGCCAGAGACCCAGGCGGGCTTATGGGTTAGTTCCAGTCCGAGTCCAAAGGCCTGAGAACCAGAAGAACCAAAGGTTTGGTTCCCGTTGGAAGGCCAGCAGGCTGGAGATCCAGGAAGAGTCCATGTTTCAGTTCAGGCAAAAAGGCCAGTGATCAAGGCTGGAAAGAATTCTATGTTGCACAGGAAAGGTCTTCCCGCTCTGTTTGGGCCTTCAGCTGATTGGGAGAGAGCAGTCTGCTTCCGTCCACGTTGGAGAAGGTGGTTGAGGGGCACCACCGCTGGTTGAGCCTGAACAGGACTGGGCAAGGGGAGCCTCCTCACCTGCTCCCGTTCCTGGAATGTACTTTCCGCCCACCGTTCCCACAGCTGGCATCATTTGTAAGGAATCACCTTGAGAGAGAGCGGTGTTGCTAAGACCACCTGTTTATATAGAGGCTTGTAAAGATTCTGGTGGTCAGGTGCAGAGATCTAGTCATCTGTGACCACCCAAGACAAGCCTCATAGGCCAGTTCCTTGCTCCTTAAACCCGCTTCCCAGCAACCTGGAGCGTCTGCCTCTTCCTTTGGTCTCTCTCCCTCCAGGGACAGGGGCCAGAGTGCAAACCAGTAGTCAGTCTATTGTTTTAAATGTTAATTTCATCCCCAAACACCCTCACGGAAACCCACAGAACAACGCTTGAGCAAACTTCTGGGCACCCCACGGGCCCAGTCCACCTGACATATAAAACTAACCATCACAAGCCAGCACATGGGGAAGCTTATTCCACCTCCACCAAGTGAGCTTGACAAAGAATTAATGCCAACAGCATACCACACACACCTGAGGAAAGTTCTGACTAGACATTTCTAGTGTGCTCTATCTCCTATACTTGTAGTAATATTTTAGTAACCCCTGTAAATGGACCTATAAATCGCTTATAAGTAAATAAATTATTACCCCTGATAAATTATAAATTAACAAATTAATCCCTTATAAAAGGAGCCCGTTGCCTCCTTCACCTGCCTCTCATTTGGCTCTGCTTAAAGTGCTTTTAATAAAACTAGTTATAACCACAGCTATTTGTCAAACAAACAAATGAACAAACAAGCAAGGGGTACACGGCACAAATTTTAGTTGTCATTCTTAAAAATCCACCTTGGGGGCACCCGGGTGGCTTGGTCTTGCTAAACGTCTGACTTTAGCTCAGGTCAAGATCTCACAGTTTGTGGGTTCGAGCCCCGTGTCAGGGGGGTTATAAATAAACAACCATTTTGTAAGAATCAGCCTGGAATAACTGAACAAGGCTCTAAGCTAATTATACTGTTAAATTAACGAATACAGTAATGAACAGGCTATTGTGTAGGAGTTAAATTGTGTACAGCTGGGTACCTGGCAGAGGAAAAGGGGGCGGGGGGGAGGGTGGATGACAGAAATTCTCCTCAAGTCCGTAAATACCTCCCTCTAATTGTAAAGAGATGGGAAGGAGGGTCCATAACAAAGGGCAATGGAAACATCCACAGATCCATGAATGAAGTCTTATTTGAGGTGGAGAGACGTGGAGACGAGGCGACAGGGACTGAATAAAGGCCAGTGATCCCTGTTCATGGTGGCACTCTCTTCCTCTGCCGCCATGTTCTGTCCCTCAAGCCAGCAAGGCAGGTCCCCACAGCTTCTGTGCCAGCTCTGACTGCCCTCCAAGAGTCCTGGGTGGCATCCCTTCAGCACAGTACCTCCAACCCATTCTTCCTTTTTTTTTAAGTTTATTTACTTATTTTGAAAGAGAAAGAGAGTGAGGGAGGGGCAGAGAGAGAGGGAGACACAGAATCTGAAGCAGGCTCCAGGCTCCGAGCTGTCAGCACAGAGCCCGACGCGGGGCTCGAACCCACGAACCGTGAGATCACGACCTGAGCCAAATTCAGGAGTCTGGCACTTAACTGACTGAGCCACCCAGGCACCCCTCTTTCTTCCTGATGATAACTGTGGTCAGGTCAGTTCTCCGCTTGCACCCCTTCAACAGTACCTTGTATTCTCAGAATAAGACAGTACCTGCCATTGTCCTCATCCAGGCCGACAAGGCCTTCCCCATCCACACCCCTTCCTCCGTGTGCATTCAGTGCTGCCCTACGCTTCGGCCATTCTCAAATATTTCTGGTTCTGAGAAGGCACCACGCTCCCGCTCACCTTCGGGTGTTGTAACGGCCTTTCTTTTCTACCTGTCATCTAGTTAGAATTGAGTCTGTCGCCAGCGACAATGACTTACACGTGACAGTTGATTTCCTGCTCACATATTCAAGTCGCCATGGAGAGCTGCTGCGGAAACAGTAATGAGGTGGGAGGGCTTCTTGTTCTGCTCTGTACAGCCTCCATGCCTCAGTTTCCTCTAAGGTCTAAAAGGGTTGCTGCAGCTCCAGTCATCACAACTGCATTGCACTGAGGAGGCAAGAAACGTGAGGGTGAGAAGCGCATGTCCCTTTCCTTTAGGAGGACTTCCTGGAAGAGGCTCCCATTGCTGGCACTTACAAGTCATCGACCAGAAAGTGGTGACAGGAGGCATCTGACTGTAAGAGACGCTAAGAACCGCATTTTCCGCCTCGGGTAGCGTGTGCTTCGCTAAAACCCTACACTTCCGTGGCTGTAAAAGAAGGGGAAGACGGACAGAGAGACAACTAGCAGACTCCAACAGCCTCACTTCCACTCTCTTTACCACCACTTGGCCTGGATATCACACGGTTACCACAGACCACACAGCCTTGCCGTCGCCTTCTATAAAAAGCCTTTCTGAAGGCCTATCTCAAGTCTAAGTCCTTGTTTTATGCTATTACAGTCACCGTCCGCCCCTTTCTGGTCAATTCACCAAATCACTCCCTTCATATACGCTGTTGTGGACTGAATGCCATGTCACCCCAAATTCATACGGTGAAATCCTAGCTCCCAGTGCGATGGTACCAGGGAGAGGGACTTTGGGATGATGAAACCATGAGAGTGGAGTCCATGTAAAGATTACAAAAAAGGGGCACCTGGGTGGCACAGTAGGGTGAGCATCCTGCTTCGGCTCAGGTCATGACCTCACTGTTTGTGGGTCCAAACTCCACGTCCAGCTCTGTGCTGACACCTCGGAGCCTGGAACCTGCTTCGGATTCTGTGTCTCCCTCTCTCTCTCTGCCTCTCCCCTGCTCATGCTCTGTCTCTCTCTCTCTCTCTCTCTCTCTTTCTCAAAAATAAATAAACATTTAAAAGATTACAAAAGATATTTAAAAGACATATAAAAGAGGGATTAATGCCCTATACAAGAGACCCAGTGAGCTCTGATGTCCTTTCCACCATTTGGCCACACAGAGAGATTGCAGCCACCTATGAACCAGCTGGACTGTCCTCACCAGGTGCCACATCTGCTGGGGCCTTGATCTTAGACTTCCCAGCCACCAGAACTGTGACAAAGAAATTTTTTTCTGATGTTTATAAGTCACCCAGTCTGTGGTGTTCTGTTATACTGACCCAAATGGTCTGAAACACACAGAGACTAGGGTGCCTGGGTGGCTCAGTCGGTTAAGCATCTGACTCTTGATTTCAGCTCAGGTCATGATCTCATGGTTCAAGAGTTCGAGTTTCACATCAGGCTCTGTCCTGACAGCATGGAGCCTGCTTCGGATTCTCTCTCTGTCTCTCTGCGCCTCCCTTGTTCGTGCTATCTCAAAATAGCTAATAAATAAATTAAAAAAAAATACAACACAGAGACTAACTGATTTGCACAGGTCATACAACAGGAGGGGATGAAATTGGTATAAGAACCCAGGTAATTGGTCCCTAGAGTTGGGTCGGTGCCCTGGGCCACTTCATTATTTCCCCATAATCTCCAAGAGGGTGGTAAATGGCTAGTCTCAGTTACTGATGTTTCCCATTACCTAGCCCAAAGCCTAACACATAGTGAGGTCCAAAAAACATGTGTTAAATCAATGAAAAGGCAAATAACAATGTGTCTCACGGCAATCTGCAGCTGGCCTGTGTTATCTCCAGGACCCGGGCAAATTATACAAGATACAGAATGGCTACAGCCTGGTTTATAATGAGATCATCTGTTTCAGTCCCACTCAGACAAGAGAAAAAAAGAAAAAAAGATCTCACACACAAAACAAAGAACTTCAACTTGTTTTTCATAGACTCAGGGCCTAAAGCTTCTGGGCTCTTGTCCTCGGTACCATAAAGGTTCCCAGATGAGAGACACAGCTCTGAAATTCCAGGATGATAAGAAGATCTGCTTTAGACAGAGTCATTATTCACGGGAAAGTAAGGGGGCCACTCATTCAGATGAATCCAATCTACACGGCATTTATCTGTTGTTAAACTGGATAACAAACTGCTCATTTCACAACAACAAGATCTAAACCATTTCTTAAGTGAACCTTCTCAGGATGCACTTGGATGTTTTATACTTCTGCTGTGCGTGTGTGTGTGTGTGTGTGTGTGTGTGTCTCACTTATTTTCTGCAGGGAAACCATGGTGTGTTTGGATTCGCTCCTGTTCTACATAGTAAGACACCAGGACTGTACCCTGTCCTTGGGGAATAAAGCTCCAAATTGTCTCCATTATCGACTCATCTGAGATTTTATTGCTTTTGGTCAAGAATCACCGTGAGTCACATCATTTCTATAATCATTTTTTAAAACCTCAGCACGATGTCCCAGATGTGTAAATGTGGATTCATATTTGATGAGTTCCTACATTATTCAGAGCGCAGAAGAAAAGTCTAAGCGTGATTTAGTGGCAGCCTATAAGACATCCAATCACTGTGCTGGATGGAGTCAGGACCCACGGGCTGGGCACAGTGGGGATGTAGCCCTAGGGTTGCTAAATCAGATCAGGGAGAGCTTAAATTCATCAAAAGTCAACTCCTCTGTCTCACTACCACCCTCAAGGCCCCCTCCGCTCCCCACCTCACAAGCCTGTGTTGACAGGTGAGGCTCAAGAAACATTTCAGATGTTTTCCCCCAAGACATCTCATATTTCAACATTCCACCTTATGGTCCAAACTGGCAAAATAGAAGTCTCAAAACGTTAGAAACATCATTTTCATACAGAGAGTGAGCATTAATGCCTGTACCAAAACAGTAACAAAGTTGATTCCAAGGGAATTTGAAAAACTAAGATTTTTTTTTATCATAAGTGGGGGGGCGGGGGGGAGAAAAAAGAACACTGGAACCAACAAGCCATGTCAGCTACAAAACCAGTTAACATCCTTCAGCACAATGTAACCGGAACCTTCAGCACTATCTTTTCTACAGCACAGCGGGGGAGGGGAAGTTATCTAAAATTAACATGTGTATCTTACTAGTTTGCAGAACTGTTTGATGAATTGTACAGAGTTTGTGCTCCTGAAGAGCCAAAGGGCATTTTAAGACCCACTAGACAATGCTCTTTGTGTGGTATTAAAACCTCACAGAATCACCTTTGTGCCTCAGGTCTATCAACGCCCTTCGGCCAAAGTCCACCAAGAACACATCTACGGTTGAACAGCGTTCATTTCTCGTTGCAGCTAGAGAGAATGCTCACCGTGGACACCACGGACAACCGTGCAGTGCCTCAGTAATAGGGCACGAGAAAGAACCCTTTATGGGATTTGGGTTTGGGTTGAGCATCTGCTGGGCAGGGGCAATTCTGTGATCAGGGGTCTCATTAAATCTTATCTACAGGGAGGGAAACTAGAACAAGGATAGAGCTATGATCGGTAAAAGAACAGCAGGCACTCATTTTATCAAAAAAAAAAAAAAAAGATTTGCTCTTTTGTGAATGGCACAGTGACCTTGTGTTTGTGCTTCAAAAGAAAAAAAAAGTGGTCCTGTTTTGTCTCATTTTATCAGAGTAAACTCGGTCTCATTTACCTATGAGAGACCTTGTCTGAAGTTGAAATTCTGTCAGGTTGTTTACACCTAATTGGAGAGTAACATGGCCTCACTTGCAAATGCCAGAATATCTTGTGAATGTTAAGTGCTCATATTTTTTTTCTTTCTCACTTCCAACTTTTGGATAATTTTTCTCAGCACCACAAGCGCACGAAGAAACGAATGGCTAGCAGGAATAATAAGTTTAGCTTAGGAAAATAAAGAGACATGCATCCTACTCAGAAACTATGAAGTTCAAGATGGGGGTGCCTGGGTGGCTCTGTAAGTTGAGCATCTGACTCTGATTTTGGCTCAGGTCATGATCCCAGGGTTGTGAGATCAAGCCCCATGTCAGGCTCCGTGATGAGCATGGACCCTGCTTAAGATTCTCTCTCTCTCTCTCTCTCTCTCTCTCTCTCTATCTATCTCCCTTCCCCTCCCCAGCTCATGCTCTCTCTCTCTCTCTCTCTCTCTCTCTCTCCCTTCCCCTCCCCAGCTCATGCTCTCTCGCTCTCTCTCATAAAAAAATTTAAAAAAAAGAATCTCTTCATGTGATCACATTGTCATCGTTACCAAGAACAGTTGATTTCCCAACATCCCACCACCTCAAGAAATGCCCTCTCCAGCAGCAGCAAGGACAGTGCACAGTGAAGGTCAGGCTGCTAGAAACCACTCAAAGTTCCAGCCAATTGATACAGAGCCCCCCCCCCCCATCTTTCAGATAAGACACCCTTTCTTAGTGGTGCCAACAGCTTCAGGAGGCAAGGCAACTGGGACAATGAGACACGAAGTGTATTCACACTGGCTCAGCCCCAGGCAGCACAGTGGACCTGCTCAATGCCCAGGAAGTTCTCAGTCAGTCTCAACATTTTTCTCCTTTCAGCCATCCGTGGTGACACCCTGGCAAGGGAGTCACAATTCAACACCCCCCCCCCACCGCCAGAGGGATCCCCCCACACCACCTTCAGCCCCTCCCCGGTTGTGGCACACTTCATTTACCGATGACTTTCTGGAGATGACTTCATCAGTGCAAGGAGGGCAAATGCCAACAGCTTCTGCACAGCATAATTCTTGGCATCTTCCATGAGACTTCTGTGACATTCAGCTGGCTTCCAACTTTGTGCCTGACTTATGGCACCATCCGTATTTTGTTTGCATGTTCTTCTTGATCTTCCTGAGAGTTTTAAGAGCTTACCCCAAATCAAGCAGATAATGTAGAGCAGAGTCAGGATTCAAACTCCTCTCTGTCCAGCTCACAACCCCAACTTTTCCCTACCTCGTAGAAAATTTCACTGGATTTTTAAAAATGGGAATTTCAAACAAGAGTTTAACAACAAAACTAAAAATGTTTTTGTGCACAGGTGGTTAGAAAGTGTGGGACACTCTCTGCACATGCACGGCTAACAGAAAATAAAAATGAAGCAAAGTGTCCAATCTATCACATGTTTGACTTTCATGTATGTGAGTTCCTCTGACTCGTTCCTATCCTCTTAGATATGCCAAAATTGGAGCCTCTCCTGTGTTGTGATCCAGTTGGGCATTCTCTCTGGCCCTTAACCAGCCGGAGATCAAATGAAAAAGGGAGTGTTGTGAGAGATCTAGAAAGACATCTTCCAGGTCTGCCCTGGTTTTGAAGATAAAAAGTTCTCTTGGCCACTGAAATGCTGTCTTTTGGTGTACTGAATCCTGGGTGCTTTCTTCCCTCAGTTCACACAGTCTTTCATACATTCTGCTTGTTGCCAAAGCTCAGGATTTGAGAGACCTGGCCCCTCCCATCATTTGAACTGCTGTGGCCCCAACTGTTCAACCATCCAGGCTGGTGTTATGGGACAGACCCTGGAAGCAGATAAGGCTTGAGGGTACTTCTGTGGGACCTAGCAAAAAACTTACTTCAAACTTGGTGGGGAGGGTGGGGGAGAGATGGTATTCGTCAAAGAAGACTGTATATATATACACATATACGTGCACACACACACACACACACACACATCCCATTCCAAATACTCGTCTTTTTTAAAATTTTTTTAAATGTTTATTCATTTTTGAGAGAAAGAGGAAGACAGAGCTCAAGCAGGCGTGGGGCAGAGAGAGAGGGAGAGAGAGAGAGCGCACACGCACATGCACAGGGAAGGGGCGGAGAGAGAGGGAGACACAGAATCTGAAGCAGGCTCCAGGTTCTGAGGTGTCAGCACAGAGCCCGATGGCGGGGCTCAAACTCACGAACCATGAGATCATGACCTGAGCCGAAGTCAGACGCCTAACTGACCGAGCCACCCAGGTGCCCCCCAGATACTTTTCTTACACAGTGACACTGACACCTTTTCTTTGGGAAGTAGGACCTATCCCTACCCCCCTTTTCCTCCTCCTTAAATTTGGGCTGATCTTAACCAATCAAACATGGCAAAAGGGATGCTACTTGGCTTCTAAGGTTAGGTCATGAAAAGGCATGGTGACTTCCATCTGTCTGTCTCTGTTTCCCTCTCTTTCTCCGATGCTTGCCCTTGGGACCCAGGCACCATGTTTTGAGGAAGCACAAGCCACGTTTGGGTGTTCCAGCTGATGAAGCTTTCAGCTCTAGCTAGGACCCCAGTTGAAAGCCAGCATGTACTCTCAGACATATGAGTGCTTGAGACTGCAGATGATTCTCATCCCCAGCCTTCAAGTGTTCCAGCCAAGCCCTCACACATGTGAAGCAGAGGTCTGTCATCCTCACTGCGCTTTATCTGAACTCCTGAGCCACAGAAGCCATGAGTGGTAATGCTTGATTGTTGTTTTAAGTTATGAGAGTACGGGGTGATTTACTATACAGCAACAGATAGTCCCGATGGATTCTAGCAATCAAGTTCTCTGTAGAACAGAGATACAGCAGGGGTGCCTGGGTGGCTCAGTCGGTTGAGCGGCCGACCTCAGCTCAGGTCACGATCTCGCGGTCCGTGAGTTCGAGCCCCGCATCAGGCTCTGTGCTGACGGCCCAGAGCCTGGAGCCTGTTTCGGATTCTGTGTCTCCCTCTCTCTGACCCTCCTCCGTTCATGCTCTGTCTCTCTCTGTCTCAAAAATAAATAAACATTTAAAAAAAACTAAAAAAAAGAAAAATAAAAAAAAGAACAGAGATACAGCAATTGTGAAATGGGACCCTCGCTATCTATACTTCTCCTGTCTTCTCTTTCCACTGCTTGTTTGCACATGAGAATTTGCAGGGATTCCCATCACAGTTTCCTTCAGGTTAATTACGGAAGCATTGAGTAGAAAGTTTAAAAACGTCACCATGTTTGTTACAATCGGACTCTCAGGAGACACACTAACTCCTACATGATCAGTGTACAAGTGTGGTCTTGGCTTAGGTGATGACCATACCATGTTCTCGATTTGTCCGCTGTACAGTGGGAAATACTGCAAACACAAACATTTCAATCTCTGGGGTACAAAAGACGAAGTTTGGTTTAAGGTTTAGTGAAGTAAATTGATTTCTTCAGTCCTTTAAAAATTTGTTTTGGTATCACCGATCTATTTTTCTCCCCACAGGAGCCTAGTAGGCGATGGGGCAGTCTGCCAGGTCGTAGGAGCATCCAAGTAATCCTCTACCCTGAATTAAGCAAGCTTCGGACACTCTTTTTACAACGTCTCACTTAATACCACATGATCCCTGTGCAGTTAATTTAACTCCCACGTTATATAAGGAAACGGATGCACAGAAAAGGTAGATGGAGGCTCTTCCTAACACATTTAACTTAAGTGACTTCAACTACATGTACATTCAGTCAAGTTATAAAACCAAGTATTTACTTTTAATCGTGCCCATGGCTCCAGACAGCTCATTCAATGAACCTTTGGTTCAGATGTCAAACAGTATCAGAAAAAGAAAATAATTGACCAAAAGGAGTAGGTGGCCACCAGGACACTTGAGTTTGTACTAACAGAATGTGAAGAGCTTTCAGACGTAACTGATTGTATGCACTGACTTGAGAACCCAACCTTCACCACCATCAGACCCCAACTGGTGGTAACTTGTCCAGGATCATGAACTAGGAGGTGGTGAAGCTGAGGTTCAAACCCAGGTCCACCTGAGTTTGACATATATATATATATATATATATGTCATATATATATGTTGTGTTTTCTCTACAAATCTACCCTGTGCACTTACAGTTTTGCATGCCTGCCTGTTTGAGGACAATGCATTTGTGAAAATCCTCATCGGGACAGTAACAATAAAAAGCCCTGGAGGCTCATTGTCGATTACCGGTTGAGAGCAAGGGGTCTAAAGCCAAGCTCCCTGGGTTTCAATCCCAGCCCTGCCATTTACCTGCTCTGTAAGTGTTCTGGTTGTCTATTGTTGTATACTAAACGACCCTAAAATTTCATGTTTTAAAAAAATAATTTAGAGTCACCTGGGTGACTCAGTTGGCTAAGTGTCCAACTCTTGATTTCGGCGCAGGTCATGATCTCGCGGTTCATGAGTTCAAGCCCTGTGTTGGGCTCTGCACTGACAGCACGAAGTCTGCTTGGGATTCTCTCTCTTCCTCCCTCTCTCTCTCTCGGCTCCTTTCGTTCATATTCTGTCTCTCTCTCACTCTCAAAGTAAATAAATAAACTTAAAAAATTTAAAAAATACAGGTGCCTGGGTGGATCAGTGAGTTAAGTGTCTGGCTCTTGGTTTCAGCTCAGGTCACAATCTCACGGTTCATGAGTTTGAGCTTTGCATCAGGCTCTGTGCTGACAGTGTGGAGCCTGCTTGGGATTCTCTCTCCCTCTCTCTCTGCCCCTTCCCCGCTTGAGCTCTCTCTCTCTCAAAATAAATATTTTTAAATTAATAAATTTTTAAATAAAGAAATTAAATATAAAAATAAATTTAAAAAATAAAATTTATTATTAGCTTTTGCATTTCCAAAAGGGAGATCCCAAGACCAAGTGTTCCCCAAAAACTAGGTAGAATCTGTAAGGCTACTTATGAACTATCCCTGGAGTTCATGTAACATCACTCATGCCATATTTCTTGGTCAAAGGTGAGTCATGGTAGCCAAGAGAGAGTCAAGATATCATGGCACGTGGTTCATTAGAAGGCTCAACTTTGGAGACAAGCTACCATAGTAACCATGGGCATTTATTTCAATTCTTTGTGCTTCATTTTCTCCATCAATAAAATGGAGGTGATAAGGGTGCTTACCTGATGGATTTCTTGTCAGAATTAAGTGGAGTCATACATGTAACATGGGTAGAAGAGCACCTAGCACATAACAGGTACTCAATGAAAGGTACATTGCCATTACTATTCTCTTAGGAACGCATGCTAAATACTGGGACGCTAACACTTCACCCCCCACAGAGAGCTTTAACTGCACACTATACTGCTCCTAGAGAACATAACCACAGCCATGACCACTCTTAGACAGCTTGACAAGGACTTTGGGGAGACTCTTTGTTATGCTCCGTGAGGCTCGTCCCCACCATGAACAAAGGCAGATATCCTTCCATTTGTTGTCAACATAGACTCCAGAGGATATTTCAAAGCCAGCCACACTCAACAGGCTCTCAGGCAGGAAGATCAAGGAACATATTCACCAACTCTCTTCACAATTTTAAACATGGTTCCAAGAGAATCTGCTTACCAGTAAACTGTCTCCCATCCACTCCAGGGCCAAAGCTGAGAACTTCAAAGACTCAGGGGCAAAAAGGGATTTTGTGGTTCCCAGAAACCTTGGCCCCAAGCTTGAGAATTTTCTGGACAACCAGCCAGCTGAGGTTCCTTTTAGAAACAGAAAAAAAAATTACTCTGCTCAACTGAAAAGCCATATGGTTCCCAGGAAATCCCCGGCATCGCTGGCCCACAGTCACATCCTCTATGACAGCGCAGACTGTTGCCAGGCGCCCGTCACATGGAGTCAGCGGCATCAAAGCGCAGACATAGCTGTTAGAGAGCTCAGATCACAGGGCAGAACGGGAGAAGCACTGCGCAGGGCAGGCTTACCTTCTCTCTTTCTAGGTTGATTCAGAGCACTCAGGAGGTGGCTGGACATCGCTGTCCAGCTCATATACCTCTAAGCCCCCCAAAACATCTATGGCAGAAGTAGCATTTTTGGTGAGAGGCACAGACCAGCAGTGGTGTGTTGGAAGTAGACCCTCTGCTCCAAACCCCTTCCCTTCTACTTGTCACACTGCCTGAACCACCACCAGACGAACCTTATAAATGCTAGTGACCATGTCCTCTTGAAAAGTAAAGATTTCCTCGGTTGAGTTAGTTCATTATGGAATGGTAATAGAGGTCCTCCTAATATTTTGTTTAACGTTTATTTATTTATTTATTTATTTATTGAGAAGAGAGAGGCAGAGCCTGAGCGGGGGAGGAGAGAGAAAGAGGGAGACACAGAAGGTGAAACAGGCTCCAGGCTCTGAGCTGTCAGCACAGAGGCTGACGCGGGGGCTCCAACCCACCGACTGCGAGATCATGGCCGGAGCGGAAGTCGGACGCTTCACCGACCCAGCCACCCAGGCACCCCAGAGCTCCTCCTAATATTTAAGAGGAAAACAGAGGAGGAAAAGGACAAGGAGGAGTAGACATTTCTTGAGCAATAAGAGCCAATTGCAGGAACAGCAAGGCAGAGGTAGGGCCAAGACAAAATGAAGCAGAGGCTTGACGTCTGTAGGACTCTCTCAAATGTGTTGGCTGTTTATTGTGAATGAAGTCTCTACCACTGAAGACCGGGACACTACTCGTTATTGCCTTCTATCTTTTGACCCTCAAAAATCAGACAGGGAAGAGACTATTACCTCCCTGGTAGTTTAAAAAACAAAACTTCCGGGGCGCCTGGGTGGCGCAGTCGGTTAAGCGTCCGACTTCAGCCAGGTCACGATCTCGCGGTCCGTGAGTTCGAGCCCCGCATCAGGCTCTGGGCTGATGGCTCGGAGCCTGGAGCCTGTTTCCGATTCTGTGTCTCCCTCTCTCTCTGCGCCTCCCCCGTTCATGCTCTGTCTCTCTCTGTCCCAAAAATAAATAAAAAACGTTGAAAAAAAAAAAAATTAAAAAAAAAAAAAAGAAAAAAAGAAAAAAAAAAAAGAAAAAACAAAACTTCCTAGCGAAGGATCCTGGCCAGTTCAGATTAGATTTTATCCCTGAACCAATCACTGTTGCCAGGGAGGTGGGGTCATTAGAAAATATAGACTCTCATCCATTTCCTGTGACTGTGGGGAGTAGAGATGTGAGTCACTAACAGGAAGAAAGTGAGATTCTCAAAAGAAGAAAGATGTCCTGCACACACACACACACACACACACACACACACAAATCATTAATAGCCACAATCGGTATATTTCAGCCAACATCACTTGAAAGTCTATTATTTCACCAAAGCAATTTTAGGTGAGAGTAGTGGACTGAAGAAGAAGAATGTCGCTGGTTTGAGGGAGGTGATGGGAAGGGAGGTCATTTTGAGTCAGAATTTATATATTATTACAACTATAGTTATAATTAATTATAATTTTATGGCTTTCGCATAAATACATTTGCAAATTTCTTGTTAAACCATGCGGTGTAATTTTTGTCTAAAATATATGATTATTGCAGTCATGGTGCCTATGAAGGCAAACATTAGATGAGGGAGCAGAAAGTGTCAGTATAAGGATGCTAGATGTGGGGCGCCTGGGTGGCTCAGTCCGTTGGGTGTCCAACCTGAGCTCAGGTTATGATCTCACGGTTCATGAATTCAAGCCCCACGTCGGGCTCTGTACTGACAGCCTGTTTCAGATTCTGTGTCTCCCTCTCTCTCTGCCCCTCCCTCGCTCATGCTCTCTTTTTTGTCTCTCAAAAAAAAAAAAAAATGATGCTAGATGTGAAGTAGGGGGCGGGGGTCCAGCAAGGAAAAAGGGAACACAAGAAAGGCAAATTGAGACACCCCCAAAATAGTCTTCAATGCCATCAGATTTTGCCTTTGACAAATACTATGATTTAGATTTTTGGATCCCTATGCGTTTGCATGCTCTCCTGATTCAGTAGATTCAGTTTTTCTCCAGAGGGGAAAATAAGCACAGTTTGTCATGCCTCAGATAGAATCACAACATCCATTACATGGCTGGATTTGCAAATCTAGCACTACCCGCTTCGACTTCTGGCCTGAGAACTGTGGGCCTCTCTAGGGCTCTCCAGGGCAAAGCCACATGCCCACAAGCACAGCATACCTGAGAAGCCATGTCATGAAGCACTGTAGTTTCCTCTTCAAACTTGTGCAGACAAGTTTCATTGAATCAGAATAATTAGGACTGAAAAGAGTCACATTTCACTGGGTACATTTTGCCAAATGAGATTCCAAAGGTCCTTTAAAATTTCGTCAAAACTCTTAACCCCCCACGTATGAGACCCCATATGGTCCCCCCACAAGTGAGACCATATAAACCTAAAGGTTACCTCTAGAACAAGGAGCCGAAATCATTTTATTTTCTTGAGGTTCACCTGTACAATAGCTGGGTCATAGCAGAGGCTCCAAGTGCCACTGCCTTCATCTGTCAGTGGGACCAGTAATGCCCGTGGAGCAATGGTGGCAGGTGCAGGGCCCTATGCTCCCCCACACAGACAGGTGGTGATATTCAGCAGGATTGAGTTTGGGTCCTTGGAGATTTCTCAAAATGTCTTGCAGCTTTGTAAAAATCACTGTGTCAATCACCATGTCAAAATGCCTAGACCAACATCTACCCTCTTTAACTGGCCACCTCAACTAAAAGGAAAATTCACCCCTTCTCCTATTTAAAGGTAACACATTCATCTGTGTTCTAGACACTTCTTCTGTCCCCTCCCTTTCCTCTCCCCACTCCATCACCTCCTTCAAGACTTTTTCCACTAATAGCCTCCTTTCTTCTCCCTTCAGTCTCCCTCTTCTTCAGGCTCCTTCCTCTGACTTCCAAAATACACTGAGGTCTCTGACTGAGCTCCCCCTGAAGGAGAGGTTGTGTCTCCCCGTGCAGAGAGACAAGTGCCTTCTGCTTAGTGGAGGCACCTTTGTGGGGAGGGAGAGTATGGAGGAGGAGATGGAGGAGAGAGTGAGTGATGCATGCTGCTTCATTGGGTCCTCAGAACTCCACTGTGGCATAAGCCTGCACCTCACATGGGCACAGAGAAACCAGTGTAAGACCTGGGAACCATACCCGTGAAGACACGGCTGAAACCCAAGACAGGGACAAGCTCCAGGCTGCAGAAATATTACTGCAATTCTAACGGAGAGGGGGAAAGAACCTTAGTTATAACAAATATGACCCTTGTAGAACTCCATATCTCCATCTCCAGGGTGATACTGACCAAGTGATGGTTACATGGCCAGCTGGGGAGATGCTGCCAGATCCCTAGACTACCATAGTAGAGAGATTTTCCTACATTTTTGGATGAAATTTCAAAGCAAGAAATATGTGGTATTACTGAAAGGTCACCCTCCTGCCACTCTCCAGAAGACGAATTTAAATCGATAACTTTGTAAATCGAATTACATTTTCCCAGCGAATGGCAATTACCAAGAGGCTCTCTTTCATTTATGATTGATCTTCCAATGGCTATTCGTCCTTACTGCTTTAGCTGCTAGTTTGTCTTCTCCCAATCTTTCTTGCCAAGTGGCTAATGATCCATAAATGAGAACTTCAGGAAAGAAAAGAACTGCTTTTGTACTGCCAAGAATTATCTTCTAATTCAAATTGTGAATCCTCTGTCTTGTTCTGTTCCTCTTAGAGTCTGACTTCTTCTTCTCCTTGTCCTTCTCCTTCTTCTTCGTGTAATAGGTTTTCTTAAAACTGATAAATACAACAGATATCTGGGGAAAGAATTCGTACATCATGTTTCTAAATCCCATAAAAAAAAGTGTCTTCTGTCTCTCCTTCCAAAGCCTCAGGATAAGGAAAAGCCGAATTCTGACTTAATCTTGGCATTCACTCTGAACAAGCAGCCTGACCTAGTTCTCTCATTTAGTGTCACAAAGTCCTCTCTCAGCACCTGCAGGAAAAACACAACAAACCACAAGACCAAAACCCATTTGCTGGATACCTAACAACAAACATGTGTAAACATGCAGGTTGTAAAGAGAACATTTTTTCAGAGTATGACTTTTATGTAATGAAGGGCTGCCATTTGCAAGAATAGAACTTACTTTTTTTTTTTTTAATCGTTGGACTTTGCTTAGTTTCCAAGATCCCACTTTCACTAACGGCAGAAAACCAAATCTTACACTTCAACATCAATTCAATCATTTCTGCTTTAAAGTTTAAAAAGGCTCTTTCTGGGTTCAATAGCCCTTCCCTCAAGTGTATATATTTTTAAAAAAGACAGTCTCCCACTGAGGCAGGTGATGAAATGTGTAACCATGCTCCCAAACAGGAAGTTCAGGAAGCTCTAGGAATATAAAACAGAAGATCCAACCTTGTCTGAAGGGCTTGAGACAGCCGCCCCCACTGTGTTTGTCACACAGAAGATGAAGCTCAAAGATTAGGGAGGATTTGACAAGGCAAAGACGGGAAAGAAGAACATTCTAGGGCAGAGTAGTAACACCAGCATGTGGGAAGAACAAAAGTTAACAGGGTGTGTGGAGGAGGGTTGTTAAATTCTATCCAGTAAGATTAAGAGGAAGTGAGATTGGTACAAGAGAAGGCCATCTAGGTAGGCAAGGCAATATCTAATTTGGAGAATGTTCCGGTATACAGCCACTCAGGCTATTCAGGCTGGTTCTGTACTCAATTTAACATGTTTGGGAGATTAAGTAGGTCTTTGCTCTGGAAAAGGTGCCCATCCATTCACTGGAATTGTGATCCCTGGGCAGATAACTGGTCTCTTCACCTCTTTCATGTAAGTGGTAATTCATGCCCAGAATGCCTCTTCCATATGTGTCTGTACTTGTTGGTTTCTATGCTTTAAAAATCTGGAACAACCTCAAATTGAATTGCCTTTTGAAACCACCGAGGATTCTCATTCAGAGGCAGACAATTCAGGGTCAGGATGTGTGTCCTCCTGCATCAGATTGTTCCCACAGAATTAAATAGGAGACACTGCTTGCATTTTTCTGGCAAACCAATAAGCCAAAGGGAAAAAAAGACAGAGAGAGATCACTTCATCTGCCTGCCTGAAAATTAATGCAGTGAGCCCCTGCCTATGTTCCCTTCGGACACCTATGAATTGGTTCTAATTGTATAAACGGGATTCTATTCTCCTGGACTGGTATACATAAAACACTCTAGGGGGAAAAAAATCTCTCTAGGCCTGTAGACATGGGAAATTGCTAGATGCCTGCCCTCCACAATTAGGTAGGAAGCTCTTTGTTTCCTCCTGTGGAAGTCGGCATTCCCCAGGGCACGGAGAGGTGGAGTGCCTTGGCTAATATTGTAGAAGTAACGCAGAGTTAGACAAACAACTCTGGTTGTCTACTTTATGGGCACCGCTGAACAGGGAGGCTGATTGCTATGCTGGTTGCTCAGCAAAGTGGGATTATGAGTGATTTTTTCTTTTTCAATACTTTCCAGAATTTTTAAATAAGAAATTACTACTTTTATAGAAAAAATGTCCCATTTACAAATATTGATACCAAGGGGCACCTGAGTGGTTCAGTTGGTTGAGCATCGACTTGGGCCCAGGGCATGATCTCATGGTTCATGAGCTCACGCCCCACGATGGGCTCTGTGCTGACAGCTCAGAGCCTAGAGCCTGCTTCGGATTCCGTGTCTCCCTCTCTCTCTGCCCCTACCTGCTTGTGCTCGCTCTCTCTCTCTCTCTCTCAAAAATATACATTTTTTAAAAATTTTTAATAAAAAATAAAAATAAAAAATATAAAAGACTGACTCTAAGACCATACAGACCCTTTGCTGGCTATTTTTTTTAAGTTTATTTATTTCTTTTAAGAGAGACAGAGCATGTGGGGGAGGGGCAGAGAGCTAGAGGGAGAGAGAGTATCCCAAGAAGGTTCCACACTGGCAGGGCAGTCTGCAGGCTGGTTTTTTAAAAATTTTTTTAATGTTTATTTATTTTTGAGAGACAGAGAGAAACAGAGCATGAGCAGGGGAGGAGCAGAGAGAGAGGGAGACACAGAATCTGAAACAGGCTCCAGGCTCTGAGCTGTCAGCACAGTGCCCGACGCAGGACTGGAACTCACAAGCCATGAGATCATGACCTGAGCTGAAGCCGGACACCCAACCGAGACACCCAGGCGCCCCTCTGCAGGCTATTTTTATAGCTAGGGATAGAGTTTATCTTCTCTCCACCTTCCTTTGATAACAATAATTAGTTTCATTAGATGAAGATTCTGTGAAATAGCTATTTTTGTTTTACAGATGATGAAACTCAGAGGCTACAAATAACTTGCCCCAGATCAGATGTCAGTAGCCGAGTAAGGAGTCAAACCCATGCACTTCTGATTCCTAAGTCTGAGCTTTAGTATGAAGCTCTACTTACCAGATCTAGGTTTGCTGTGTTCGAAAATCAGAACTGAGTCGGCAAGTCTGAAGGCCAACTCTGGACTCCATACGTATTCTCTAAATGCTTTCAGCTGAAAATAACTCAAACTAGCTCCAACAATGAGTTTTACTGACTCACATAACTGGAAGCCCAAAAGTAGGGTGGGCTTTAGACACCTTATTTGGGGCTCTGACTTGATTTCTGGTATTTCTCCTGGTTTGGCCCATTTCCATATGTCAGATTGTTTCCTTATTCTGATTCCTCTCACATTGTAAGTCAGCTGCCAGAGGAATACTGCCCCTTCCCACCCACCCAGAACCCACCTATACACCTCTCCTTGCACCTCACTGGCCCAAATTGCATCCTGCTTCCCACCCAGGAACCAATTATTGGTGCTGGAGTCAAGTCCCCAAGCTTTCTAACTGCAACTCATTGAACCAAGTGTTGGGCAGTCAACCACGGTGAACCTAACATCACATAATGGAATACTTTGCTAAAATTAAAAGCATCATTCTCCAGGAGTATTAGTGTTTGGGGGAATATACTTACAATGTAATGTTAATTTCTTAAAAAAAAAAAAAAACAGGATTGGGGCACCTGGGTAGCTTAGTCCATTAAGCTTCGACTTCGTAGCTTTGGCTTAGGTCATGATCTCACAGTTCCTGGGTTCAAGCTCTGTGTCTGGCTCCGTTGTGACAGCTCAGAGCCTGGAGGCTGCTTCAGATTCTGTGTCTCCCTCTCTCTCTGCTCCTCCCCAGCTCGTGTTCTCTCTCTCAAAAATAAACATTAAAAATTAAAACAATAAATAAAAATTAAAAATTAAAAAACGGGATTAAAAACACTTTCTATACAGTGTCATCTCAATATTTATAGTGGGTTTTTGATGTGTGAGTGTTCACATGTGCACAGAGAAAAAGGTATGGGATGGAATATATCAGAACATTAATAGCACTTATCTTCAGAGCAAAGGACAAAGAGTGATTTAGGGGGACTTTTTTTAATACTTTTTTTCCTAAGTTTTCTACAATGAAAATGACTCGCTTGTTGTGTACAAGCCATCACTTTCTCCAGCTTGTCTAAAAGCCATCACAGCAGCATAGGGCCCTGTCTCTCCACGTGGGGGCATCAACTGCTAGTAACAAAGGACTCCCCCATTTTAACCAGCTCTCTCTTATCCAGCTTGACAGCACTCCCCTCTCCCGGGCAAGCTAGCCCACTTCCAGCCGGCTTGAAGTACAGGCTCCACCAGCCCCTTCGGTGAAAACCAGCAGGGCCCTCGTGACCCGGGGCAGCCGGTGCTGATAACGCACCCCCCAGGCCGGGCCAGGCAGCCGAGAAGGAAGGTGGCGGCAGACCCTGAGGAACGTGACCGGGCTCTGGCTGAGCGCTGGTCACGTGGGGTGAGGGAAGCTGCCATCTTCCTCGGGAGGCAGGAGACCACTTCTGCAGGCATCTGGCCGTTTCCGGGTCTCAGGTGCATCTACCTGGAAGTCCCCAAGTCCACATTCCCCGGGGTCTCCTTCCCCGAGCCCTGAGTTGGGTGTGAACGATTTTAGAAGGCAGGTTCAGCCTTCTATGAACTTCTGACCGTTTTGCAATTAGGTCTTGGGCCTGGACGTTAGCTGTATTGGCCTCGGCTGCAGGGAAATATTTAAAAGCCGTCCCAGAGGTCTCCAGCTTTCCTGTGGTGCCTTAAATTGGCAATTAATTAACTGACCTGTGCTTATTGTTTTCTCTCTTCAGTGTGTGATCGCTCTCAGCTACCAGCTCCACAGACGGTTCAGTAAAATAGAACATGTATATAAAAATGCAATATAAGAGGGGCCTCGCTGGCCCAGTCAGTTAAATGTCTAACTTTTGATCTCAGCTCAGGCCGTGATCCCATGTGAGACGGTGAGATACAGCCCCGTGGAGCCTGCTTAGGATTGTCTTTTTCCCTCCCTCTCTGCCCCCACCTCCGCTCACACGCTCTCTCTCCCTCAAAATAAATCAATAAACATTTTTTAATTAAAAACAAAAATGTAATATATAATAATGGGACAATTTTGAATACGGTGGAGAATTATGAATTATGCAATTAACAGTGTTGGGACGTCTATGAAGTAATGCAGCAAAAGGCAGTAAATACCCTACCACACATGTATCAAAATAAATTCCAGATATAAGTAAATGTAAAAAAAACAAAAAAGCAAACTTTTACAGAACTAAGAATAAAAAGTATAGGTGAATATTTTTAAGACAATCTTGCTTAAAGAAAGCTTTCTAAGTATTTCACAAAAGGAAAAAAGCAATACAAGAAATATCTTACAATTTTTTCAATTATATCTCAAAGCTGGAAAAAGAATTGAGAGTTTTAACTAATTTTTAAATTTTCAATAGTTTTTTAATCTCCCAAAGTAAAATTTTAAAAAAGTAGTATAAATTTCAATATTTATAATAGATATGACATACAGGTATAGTGTGTGTGTGTGTGTGTGTGTGTGTGTGGAATACTTATATCCTTATTAGAGCATGAATCTCTACAAATCAAATCAAATAAATAAACACATCAATATAAATGCAGTAAATAGGGAAATCACAAAAGAAACTTTTTTAAAATGTTTATTTATTCTGAGAGAGAGAGGGAGAGGGTAAGCAATGGAGGGACAGAGAGAGGGAGAAAGAGAATCCCAAGTAGGCTCCACGCTGTCAAGGCAGACCCGACTTGGGGCCTGAACCCACAAACGATGAGATCATGACCTGAGCTGAAGTCAGATGCTTAACTGACTCAGCCACCCAGGCACCCCATAAGAAACTTTTAAGTGGCTACAAAGACATGACAATCTATATAACCCAATGGTTTTAAATAGATTCAAATTTTTAAAATGTTACTATCTACTTATCCAATTGGAAAAAGGTTTTAAGTAATTATTTCCACTACTTAACATGGAAATTTAACACAATCTAACTGCTTAATAAAGGAATGTTTCCAAGATAGTTGCACATTCCTAAAACGGAATACTCTTGCATGCATTACAATTTGTGATGATTCAACGTGATAGGAAATGTGTTCATGCTGTATCATGTGAAACAGCAGGTGCCAAAACCATATGGATAGTATCCGCCTCAGGTTTGGAAAGGAATCACGTGAATGTGCACAGAGAAGAGCCGTCAAAGATATGCCGAAAAGTGTTTTCTGTGGGTGGTAGAATAACTGGATAACTTTAATTTTTTGTTCATTTTGTTTATCAAATAAATGTCCTATAAGGAGTATGTATTACTTTTGAAATAAGATTTATCGTTACCATTTATCAGCTTTGAAGGGTACAGTTTTCCAAACTCCCCTAATGAAATGTTCCTTGGGGTATCCAACCCCATGTGTGATAAAGCATGGGGGGTGGGCACAGGGGAAAGTTCACACTGCATGTGAACTCCCAGCAGCTTGCTGGTACCTCTAAGTGTGGGGGCAGGAAGTTCTGTGAGGTCAGCCTTGCCTTGCTTCCCTCCCTGCCCAGGGCCCATGCTCACTGTGCCACAGGCCAGGGCTCCCCTCGACAGAATGGTGGGTGGCACGTGGGCTTGCTGGAGCTGACATCAGCATGACACCTGGTCGCAGCCTCTTCTTCAGAATATCAACCCTACACACACGACAATGTCACACTGTATCCCCAGGTGCAAAGTGCTTCCCTAGTGGTGACAGGTTTATTGCATTTGAAGGCAAAAGTTCTATAAACTTCAATTAGGACCAGACAGAATTCTACCAAAAAGCTTAACAATAGTTAGGCAAGAATATGAGTCATTCCGATTCAATATTATGGAAGTTTCACTAGGGATTTCTTTCTTCTCTGAATGACAAGTGTAACAAAGGCCTATAAAATAAATGACAGTAATCTGCAAAGCTGTATTTCTCTTGCACTAATAGAATTGGTCAGACTGTTCCCCACAGGGCTATGTATCATGCACATTGCCTTTCTAGGGTTAATGATGTTTATAGTCACCTCCAGAGTGATGATGTGACTATAGTCGAGACATTTTTCAGCCAGGCATCATGTAGGGCCAGTTAAGGGAGACTGCTTTTTGAAAAGGCAAAGAGAAGCCTATTTCTGGCCCAGAGCCTGGACATCCCTGAGACAGAGAGTTCCATTGAGGAAGGCAAGCCACAGAAAATACTTGATGGCCACGATGGCAGAGCCCTAAGCTTCCTGAGCAGTAGATCACTAGGAATTCACACTGACCATTCCTGATGATGCTGATGTGTGTGTGTGTGTGTGTGTGTGTGTGTGTGTGTGTGTTGGGCTTTCTGTCAACGGACAAACTTGAGAAATGGGTGGTCTAGCTCCATCTAGTCTGGCTTCTTGGTTTATAGCCTAATGACCAAGAATGGAACAATTGGATCATGAGACAATTTGGTATAAGATTATTATACATAGTGTTAGAACGGAATACTTTATTATTATGATTATGATTATTATTATTGCTATTATTATTTTTATTATTTCTCTCATACTTACTAATCTGACACACCATTAGCCATGCATTCACTTAAATGCTGAAAAGTGAGAACAAGGAAAACAATGTTAAGGAAGCCAATCAGAACATGAAGTTGGTCTCTCAACATCTTTGACCAAACAGCACCTCCAAGACCCTCAAGAGGCAGTTGTCAAACTTTATAACAGCTTTACATTTATATTTACATATGTTATCTTACATTTTCAAAGTTTAAACAAGAAAGAAAGAAAGAAAGAAAGAAAGAAAGAAAGAAAGAAAGAAAAGAAAAGAAGGAAGAGAAAGAGAAAGAGAGGGAGGGCAGGAGGGAGGAAGGAAGGAAGGAAGGAAGGAAGGAAGGAAGGAAGGAAGAAAGAAAGAAAGAAAGAAAGAGCATAGAGAGATTAAATGACTTGCCTGGTCAGCAGAGAGACAAGTCTGGAAGTCAAGCAGGGTTTTCTAGACCACGTTCATCAGTGAGTAAGAGAGACACCATTATGCATACTGTCCTAGAAACGCATCTATGGAAAATAGCACAACTTGAGGCTTTGGAATCAAGGTTTATAATTTTTAAAGAGCACAAACTAGGGGCACCTGGGTGGCTCAGTCAGTTAAACGTCTGATTATTGGTTTCAGTCCAGGTCATGATCTCATGGTTTGTGGGTTCAAGCCCTGCATCAGGCTCTGTGCTAACAGTGTGGAGCCTGCTTTGGATTCCCTCTCTCTCCTCTCTCTCTGTCTCTTCCCTGCTTGTTCTTCTTTCTTTCTTTCTTTCTTTCTTTCTCTCTCTCAAAAAATATAAACTTGGGGCGCCTGGGTGGCGCAGTCAGTTAAGCGTCCGACTTCAGCCAGGTCACGATCTCGCGGTCCGTGAGTTCGAGCCCCGCGTCAGGCTCTGGGCTGATGGCTCGGAGCCTGGAGCCTGTTTCCGATTCTGTGTCTCCCTCTCTCTCTGCCCCTCCCCCGTTCATGCTCTGTCTCTCTCTGTCCCAAAAATAAATAAAAAATGTTGAAAAAAAAAATTTAAAAAATATAAACTTAAAATTTTTTTTTAAAAAAACACAAACTATATGCAAGGCATTGTGCTAAGTGCTTCAAGGTTTACAAATACAAATAGGATACGATCTCATCTCTCAAGGAGGGAATTACCCAACAGGAGAGAGATATAAATAATCCTCACACAAAGTAGATGGTAGCATTGCAGCAAAAGTGCAAACAGAGTTTAGAATGTATATCTGAGGTGGCCTCTGCACAGTGAGATTTGGATAGACACAGAAAGAGGGGAAAGTTTCCAGGTAGAACAGAAAGGGCCAAAGAGACAAGAGTGGGAAAGTTCAGGATGTGATCAGGAGAGCGTCCCGTTTGACTGGAGGTCAGTGTGCTCTTGTAACCTCTTTGACCCAAAGCACAAATTCACGTATTGCTTTCCTGTAGGATGCCACCGAGGTAGTAGGTCAGAGCCTTGGACTTGCACTTGGCTTCTAATCTTGGCCGTGTCATGTCCTAGAGGCAAGTCCTGGTGACCTTGGGCAAGTAGCCTTGTCATTCTCAGCCCTGTGTTTTTCACTGGGAAATGGGAACAACAGCCTAACCTCATGGGGTGTTCTGAATATTCACTTAGGCAATCTGCGAATACATACACTAAGTGTCCGCCAGACCAGTATGGTTCTGTGCACTACAGGTAATGCAGGAAACCAACTGAGGATGGCTCTTGCCCTCGCAGAGTTCTGTCTCGTAGGAGAATCAGTTATTAAACAAATGTGAGGTCCTCATCCTTCATTCATCAGCTTAGAAGCCTTTTCTGAGTGCTCCTTCCTGCCCCTCTCCAATCCAAATTAGATTCCCTCCTCCCTTATTTTCTCTCCTAGCTCTAACTACTCTTACTTCAAGACACTTGCCCTCATTTTAAATTGTAAGTTTATTTCATTGATACTAGAAGCAAAACGGGTGCAGAAAGTTCCAAGCAGACCATGTCCCAGCGGCATTTTAAGGAATTAAAAACACAGTGTGGATGGAGCAATAAGGGAGGGAGAAGGTTCAGGACACAATCAGGAAAACAGGCATGGGTCAGACTTAGGCAGACCTAGGAAAAGATAAAGAACTTCTTGTTTATCGTCATGGCCATGGTCATGGTCATTCCATGCCATTCCATGGCAATGGAATCCATTGATGGTTTTAAGCCAGTAAAAGCCTGCAATGAATGGGTATGGGGGGAAGACTGCATTTACCACACTTCCTCTGAACAAAAGGCACAACTGGCCCAGCGCCTTTCTGTTTGAGCAGAATGCAACATACCAGATCACCTCTCAGGGCTGTGGGCTGAGCTGACAGCCCATAGGCCATACATAACCAGAGAGGGGAAGCCCTTGGCCACCCCAAATGGTTTCCTGAGAGGCACATGACTGACCTATCCATACACCCCAGGGCTGCTAGGGACAGAAAGGCAGCCTAAAAGACTTGGTTTTACTACTGTAAGCAAAACTTTTTTTCATTTTTTAATGGATGAGAATGCTATTGGTCTCTGGTGTCCTTGAAAAGACTTTCTCTGAACCAAGAAATAATCATTTACTTCACTGGGAGACAAAATGAACCATGCAAATGGAAATTATGAGTTACTCATTTGGAGACTAATTGGGGGAAAAAACAAAGTCTGCAATTGAATGTGCATCTGCTTAAAAGCAGAGTGGCTGTGATGGAGCCAAATGTGTTTTCTTTCCTTCTTTTTACATTTCTCCCCAGGCTTTTTAAGTAGATGAAATGTAACTATAAAGCCAAGAGCGTTTTCCTTATTGCTATGAGGGCCCAATGGAATGAAGGCATCCAAGCTTCTTAAAGAAAATTTAAGAGATTTTTGGGATTGCGCTGCCTTAGATGCTTATTTGTGAGTCTGGCGTCTGTGTCACAATATTGTCTCTGGTCTGGACTTCTTTGCAGATGATGTCCATACTTAGACGTCCTTCCTTAGAAGGAATGTACTATCATTCAAGCAACATCAGAAACCTTAGCTCCACACATCCTTCTACTTAAAATACTGTGTCCATATTTCCTGACACCCTTCACTTTCCTTCTACCCCCCCTGTATGCCTCCCCTCCCCAGCAGCCACACGTGTTGTCAGGACAAGACTCCATCTGTGGGCTGCTACTCCCTCCCACCCCACCCCTCCCCGCTACCCCATCACCCTCCTACACCACAAACATGAGGGGTGGAGAGGAGGGAAATGGGGCACCTGATGCCTACTCCCAGAGGGGGATGATCAAGAGATTGGGATCTGCTTCCAAGTGCAGCAAACTCTGATCACTGTGTTTGTCCTCCTGAGGACCACGCATGTTCCAGAAACTGATCCTTGCTATCCAAATTCACACAACATCACCATGAGGGCAGACTCAATTTAGACGGAAAGTGGTGATTGGCATACTCATGTCTGCTCTCGAGGGCACAGCTCTTCCTCCGCCCCCATCCACTCACCTCCAGCTGTCACGTTACCTGGGAGACTGACTTGTCACCAGAAGATTTGTGGGAAGGATTCCACCCCAAACAAAGAAACCTGGGTGGTGTTCTGGATGCTACCCCGAGTCCGAGTCCACAAGGTAGTTCAGCTTTAACATGACTAGAAAATACACATCTGCCAGACACAGTGTCTGGTGTCTGTGCCTCTGACAATGACAGATTAGCAATCACAAATTCTTCCCAAACACTTGCTTTTTCAATGCTCTTTAACAGCCACCAAAGACTTCTGTCGTTACAACATACCTTCAAGATAGACATGTCACTATTTCCAAGATGACTGCCTCTCTTTCATTAGTTACATTCTAAATCTATGCCTTCTTTTGGGGGAAGGAGGAGCCCATGAGGTCCCTGGCTGGGAGCTAAGAACTCTCTAATCTTATCAGAAACCCTCAGCCAAAATCATTTCCTTCTTAAAAGATTTCCACAGATGGAAAATCTCATTCATTTATGATACTTTATTAATTTTAGATTCAAATTATCATTTCCTTCCTTATTTTGTCCCCAAATAGTTGGAAAGGACATCATGGTGAATCTGCAGCTGAGTTCATGTCTCAAGTACATATATCAGATACCAGAGGTGGGGGTGGGGGAATGCAAAACTAGCAAAGTCCTTGTCTCCCATAAATGTATACTCTGGAGGTACAAAACAGCTCCAAAACCAAAGATAACAAAGAAATGGCATTCAGCATGTTGAAGGCGTGACACAAGGATGGGCCACCTGAGAGTTCATCGAGATGGAACGTCAGATGTTGCAACCAGTTTAAGGAGGGGTCTGAATTATTGGGATTAAAAGGTGGAACCATTTTTCCTCACAGTGGCCGCCCAATGATATACTCTGTCAAACCCATCCTTCCTCCCGACGAGGTCTCATAACATTTCAGTCACTTTTGACTTCCCAAAATGTCTTAGCTGAGACATTTCACTCTTGAACTTCAATTTCCCACATGATTCAAAGAGCTTCCCCCCTCCTGTACCCTCCCCAGCTCTAATTCCAGCTTCCCCTGTGGTTCTAGCAGCTTGTTGTGCAGGAGGGGGTACAACTGCCCCTCACATGCTTCCTTACACTCCCCCTTCTCAGTCAGGGTGGGAAAGAGGAAGAGAGAGGAACTGACATCTTCCCTGACTGTGAGTTCTCAGCTCTTTCCATGGGTATCCAGGACCACTTTTCTAGGACAGAGAATGTGGGCTGTGGGCGGGTGGTCCATCCAACCTGCCCTGTCCAGTGAGGGGTCCTCTTTCTCCCCAGCAGCAACTCCAGGCATCAGCAGTCATTTGTGTGATGTGGCCATCTCTTGGGTGCCTTCCATTCACATGGGATCCATCTTCCACACCTCCAGGTACAGGAGCAGCTTTGAGCCCATCTCTGTCCAGCAGTTCCAGGGTGACACCCTTTTCGACTCTCTCTTGCCCACATGCTGTGCTAACACAGATGCAAGTTAGCAGGCCCAACTAGGGGAGGACAGGCAAATACCCAGTAGAAGAGCACATCAGTCTCCCTTCCTTCCCACCCCATCCCTCGTCTTTACAAGTGGTTCTACCAAGACCTTTCTCCCTTCACAACAGGGACAGATGATGCCCACAGTTGCCTCTCTACATACAAGGTCTTGGGGAGAAAAACACAGTATTCTTAGACACACTGCATCACGCTTCCCAAAGGCACCCTCCCCACTGGCACATCTCTCCTTATATCAAGTATGAGGACTCGGAGAGGGGAAAAGGCAGTTGAAGGAACAGAGAGGCAATGTCAGACCAATTCCCTGAATTTTTTCAGTAAGCTATATGGATAAATGGCTGCTGCCCACTTTGGCAGTTTTCTGTATTTAGATTATTACTGTATGTAGACCTTTTTATTTCTGGCTTTGAAACCCCGAGACAACACACATGATAAGACATCCTAATGTAACGATTTGTATGAAATATATATATATAACTTTTTCAATGATTCCAGAAAGACTGCAAATGTTAAGAATATTAGAAAGTTGGTTTACATCTCCCCTATCATCCATAGCTTTGAAGCTTTAGCTAAAATTTAGAGGCAGTAGCCATATGTCCCATTTAACAGCCTATTATATTTGGAAAAGAGACTTGACCCCTCACTTCAGGGATGAAAAATCATCTTCTGTGTTTCATTTGACCTTCCTTAGCTACCAGATGTCCAGAAGTCCTTTAAATATGCATAATTGTTCTTATAAAATGGAGAGAAAATAAAGCCAGAAATGTGCCTTACTATCAAAAATTCCTTCCTATCTTTGCTACGGGTAAGTAACCAACTTGAACTTATTTCCAAACAAATTATAGAGACTGGGGGAAAGGAGACCCAATGCCTTCCCCTTCGATACTTTTTGGCTAGGTAGAACCCCCCTCAAAACTAAATTTGTATAAAGTGTAACAATAGCCATGAAGATGAGGCTCAAATGCAATCCTTTCATCCCAAGTTAAAAACCTGGTATGGGGGTTCAGGTGGTGATATGAGGGATGGAAAAGACAGTGAACAAGACATTCACTCTTTATTCAACTGACAAGTATTTTTTTGAGCACTTGTTATATGTCAGGTACAGTGCTGGGCTCTGTGCCCTACTGACCAAACTAAGATTCGAATATCATCTTTGGATTTGTTCATTAAAATAGCATTACCCTCAATCCCTATCAAAATAACACCAACATTCTTCACAGAGCTAGAATAAACAGCCCTAACATTTGTATGGAACCAGAAAAGACCATGAATACCCAAAGCAATCCTGAAAAAGAAAACCAAATCTGGAGGCATCACAATCCTGGACTTTATTGTGTATTACAAAGCTGTAATCATCAAGACAGTATGGTGCTGGGACAAAAACAGACACAAAGATCAATGGAACAGAATAGAGAACCCAGAAATGAACCCAAAAATGAATGGCCAACTAATCTTTGACAAGGCAGGAAAGAATATCCAATGGAAAAAAAGTCTCTTCAGCAAATGGTGTTGGGAAAACTGGACAGCGACATGCAGAAGAATGAACCTGGACCACTTTCTTACACCATACACACACAAAAAAACTCAAAATGGATGAAAGACCTAAATGTAAGATAGGAAGCCATCAAAATCCTAGAGAAGAAAACAGGCAACAACTTTTTTGACCTCAACCTCAGCAACTTCTTACTTGACATGTCTCTGGAGGCAAAGGAAACAAAAGCAAAAATGAACTATTGGGACCTCATCAAGATAAAAAGCTTTTGCACAGGAAAGGAAATAATCAGCAAAACTAAAGGGCAACCGACTGAATGAGAGAAGATATTTGCAAATGACATATCAGATAAAGGGCTAGTATCCAAAATCTATAAAGAACTTATCAAACTCAAAACCCCAAAAAACAAATAATCCAGTGAAGAAATGGGCAGAAGACATGAATAATTTTCTAAAGAAGACTTCCAGATGGCTGAAACACACATGAAAAAATGCTCAACATCACTCATCATCAGGGAAATGCAAATCAAACCCACAAAAAGATATCATCTCATACCTGTCAGAATGGCTCACATTAACAACTCAGGCAACAACACATGTTGGCATGAATGCAGAGAAAGGAGAACTCTTTTGTACTGTTGGAAATGCAAGCTGGTGCAGCCACTCTGGAAAACAGTATGGAGATTCCTCAAAAAATTAAAAATAGAACTACCCTATGACTCAGCAATTGCACTACTAGACATTTATCCAAAGGATACAAAAATGCTGATTCTAAGGGGCACATGCATCCCAACGTTTACAGCAGCACTATTAACTATAGCCAAGTATGGAAAGAAAAAGAGCCCAAATGTCCATCAGCTGATGAAAGGATAAAGAAGATGTGGTGTGTGTGTGTGTGTATATATATATATACACACACACAGTGGAATACTACTCAGTGACAAAAAAAGAATGAAGTCTTGCCATTTGCAACAACCTGAATGGAACAAGAGTTATTATGCTAAATGAAATAAGTCAGTCAGAGAAAGACAATATCATATGTTTTCACTCATATGTGGAATTTGAGAAACTTAACATAAGATCATTGGGGAAGGGAAGGAGAAAAAAATAGTTTCTTACAGAGGAAGGCAAACCATAAGAGACTCTTAAATACAGAGAACACACTGTGGGTTGCTGGTGGGTGTTGGGTGGAGAGATGGGCTAGAAAGGTGAGGGGGATTAAGGAGGGCACTTGTTGGGATGAGCACAGGGTGTTATATGTAAGTGATGAATCACTAAATCCTATTCCTGAAAAATATATATATATATATATATATTGAAAAAAATAAAAAATAAAATAGCAGTATCCCTCACTTTCACAGATGGCAAAATTTTCCACTGTTTCAAAGATGGACCTTTCCTACATTTCCCTGGCAATGAATGGAGATCCAAATTCAAGCTGTGTTACCCAAAGAGATCTGTATGTTTGGTCAGTTAGTACTCCGTGTCTGGATGTGCAGCTTATGAAGGTTTTAGGTATAGCTGTAATGCAGGTGTGAAGTTAGAAAGAATTCTGAGGTGCTTTCACTCCATGAGCAGCTAACAGGTTCCTCTTGGACCTGGTGTTTGCTTTGTAGCCATCTGATCTCAAGTTCTATTTGCTCTTTGCTTGGCTGGAGCCTTGGTCAGGCTGGAAGGTTGGCCATGACACTGTAGATGGGCTTAGTTTTCACAAAACAGAGAATGGAAGAAGGGTTCCTGGCTCAAGAAAATGTATGCTCTCATAAAATATTACAACTTCTCATGGACTTCACTTAGGGCTTTTTAATCTCAGATCCATTTCCTCCTAATATGCAGAGATGCAAAGTGATGGGGAAAGACAGCCTAGGACTGAACTTCAGGATGTAGAAAGAGAAAAGACAATATTTCCATTGCTAAGTTCTTATTTCATAAAGCCATTTAATAACTGAGTATAAAATAAACAAAGCACACACGTATCTACTTTATTTGCACCTATGCCTCCCACTGTGATCAGATATAACTAGATAGTAAATCCAACTAACAGGCAAAAAAACAAAAGGAAAATGTTGAAGGGAAACTGTCATATTTTTGTTGTTTCTTCCTGGATGCATCATATTCTATTAGGAAGAGCTCTTCAGCCAACAAACCCTAAAGTCAGCTTTCTTTGAAGCTCGCTAGTACTGTTGGAAGGGGCATTAGTTCAACTTACAAACTGCAGTTAATTTACTAAGGAACTTAGAATGAGGTGAAATCAGTCAACAGTTATTTACTGGGCATGACTATAAGCTGAACAATAAGTACTGGCCCATAATATTCATTAATCTATGGGATATAGCAATTATTACACATAACCATATTATTATTATTATGAAACAAGCATAAGACAGGATTCCCACTCTTAAGAAGCTTTAGCATCTATTTCAAGAAATATCATTTTTTAACTTGCTACTTCTTACAGGAGGAGGTAAATCTACTTAGGAATAGATATTTGGGGGGCATCTGGGTAGCTCACTTGGTTGAATGACTGATTCTTGATTTCAGCTCAGGTCATGATCCCAGGGTCGTGTGATCAAGCCCTGCATCAGGCTCTGAACTGACATCATGGAGCCTGCTTGGGATTCTCCCTCTCCCTCTCCCTCTCTCTCTCTGCCCTTCCCCCACTTCATGCATGCACATGTGCTCTCTCTCTCTCTCTCTCTCTCTCTAAAAAAAAAAAGGGAATAGATATTTGGGTTTGAGTAATTATGACAAAAGTCCATTCTCAGGCCAGGCTCATTCACAAGGTATGTGAATGCACTCTATTGTCTTAATCCTTTCTAAGGTGGATACCATCTTCCATGTGAACTTGGACTCCAAGTATCACAAAGCACTGCATCTAATTTTGTTTTTCATTTTTATTTTAGAGAGTAAGCATGCAAAAGCAGGGCCGAGGGGCAGAGAAAGTGAGAGAGAGAGAGAGAGAGAGAGAGAGAGAATCCTAAGCAGGCTCCATGCTCAGCACAGAGCCCCACACAGGGTTCAATCTCACGACACTGGGACCATGACTTGAGTCAAAATCAAGAGTCAGATGCTTAACCAACTGAGCCACCCAGGTGCCCCGGCACTGCATCTAATTCTGATTCTAAGATTCTAGGTTCTTGGTGAGGAGGGCCAAGAGATGATGACTCAAGTTCACAGTATCTGACTTCAGAATAGAATCTGGTTTCCTCAAGTCTGCATGGGAGGTTTATCTTTACGTGAAAGCAAGGGATGTTACATAATCCTCGTTACTGCAGATGGCTGCTCCGACTCCAACAGACTGGGCATCACCACAAGGACAGGTGCTTTAATCCCTAAAGAAAACACTAAACAATTTGCATTTCTTCAATCAAGGAAGAAAGATTCTATTTAATGCATGTCGTCCAAATGACAAAGTATTTCGGGCAGCTAAGTAATTGGCCTGTACTATGGATATACTTGGGAATGCAATTTACTTTTTATCATCCTTGGTCAGGTTATGAATTGAAATCACAGTAGGAGCACAAGGCTGTCAGGGCTACAGCTAAAGAGGAAAGCAGGAGTTGGCTGGCAGAACAACCAAAGCCACAACCACAGCCAGCCAAGAAAACAGGCCAAATGAGGCTTAAAATGAAGTTTTCCTGTCTACATCTCACCAAATCGGACAAACAGGGGAAATAATTCTTCCCTTTTCCTACCCCACCCTCTTCCAGATGACATATACCATGGTCTCATTTACACTGATTATGACCATATCCACTATAATGGATGATCCTGCAATTACTCAGGTGGACAAGTAGGAGAAAATCTGAATTCAGAATCACATTGCATTTTGGCTCCACTACTGACCAGGGGTTGACCCTGGGCAAATCACAACTTCTCAGAGCTTCCATTTTGCTATCTGTTATATAAAGATAACACATGACCCTCCTGTCTCATCCAGCTGTGCTAAGTCTTTTTTCTCTTTCCCTTTAAAGTCAAGCTTCTAGAAAAATGGAATAGTCACAGTCTTGATTTCTTTTCCTCTCATTCACTCCCCAACCCAAAATTGACCCTCCACTGGAAGGCTCTGACATCACTGTTGTTGAATATAACAATGCTCTACAAACTGTCACTTACCCTCAAGTACTTTGGGCAATACTGAATGCCACTGTTTTACCACTTCCGTGGCAATGCACTTTTCACGACAATATCCTTCCCATTGTCCCCTTTAACTCGGGCTCCCCATGGCTTTGTCCTTGGGCTTTGTTTGTTTAGTTGCTTTTTTTTTTCATTTTTTTCCAGTTTCATTGAGATGTAATTGTCATTTAATATTATGTAAGTTTAAGGGGTACAACGTAATGATTTGATATAGGTACATATTGTGAAATGATTACCCCTAGTTAACATCTATCGTCTCATATAGCTACAAGTTTTTTTTCCCCTTGTGATGAGAACGTTTAAGATCTACTCTCTTAGCAAAACAAAAACAAAAACAAAAAAACTACTCTCTTAACAACTTTCAAATATGCAATACCTAACTACAGTCATCATGCTGTACATTACATATCCAGAATTGATTCCACATCAATTTGGTTAAGCTCATCCAGGCTATGGATTCAACTACTATCCATGAGTTGGTAACACTCCATGTGTCATGTAAATCCAGGTGATTTATCTCATTTAAATTTATCTCAGATATTTATACCTCATATATATATATATATATATATATATATATACACATATATATATATACCTCATGTATATATATATATATATATACACATATATATATACCTCATGTATATATACATATATATATATATATATATATAATGCATATCTCATCTCTCATGTAAATTGATTTCATGTTATATCATATAAATTGATCTCATGTAAACCCAGGTGGTTTATCTCCAGGATTACCACTCTCCTAAAGTCCATTCTGCTTTTGGAACTACCCTCCCGAATGTCCTAGAGCTCTCAAAATTCAGAAAACCTAAAACCAAATTCATTTGGTTTATCTCCCTTTTCAAATTGTTTCTCCTCCTGTGTTCCCTCCAACCATCTAAAATCTGGTACCCATCTATGATCTGTTTTCAAGTTTCTATTTCCACAGTATTTCTCAAATATATCTTTTACCTACTTTCTTGGTCCAGGTCCTTTTCATCTCTCGAATAGACTGTATTACAAGTGCCTATAAATTAATCCCCCTTCTCTTTTTTTAAATATTTTTTATGTTTATTTACTTATTTTGAGAGAGAGAGAGAGCGCGCACATGAGCACGAATGGAGAAGGGACAGAGGGAGGGAGAGAGAGAATCCCAAGTAAGCTCCACACTGTCAGGGCAGAGCCCAACGGGGGTGCTCAGTCCCACAAAACTGTGAGATCATGACATGAGCTGAAATCAAGGGTCAGGTGCTTAACCATTTGAGCCACCCAGGTGCCCCTGCCCCTAATCTCCCTTCTCTTATGTCAGGTCCTTCTGAGGCATCCTCCACATGGGTGCCAAAGTGGCTTTTCTACACAAATCTGATCATCTCTCTACCCCACCTTGAAATCTTTAGTGATTCCTATTACCCACCTGAATTGTGAGTATAGAACAACTTGTGAGTATGGAACCGAATGTCCCTGTACATCCTGGCTTCTTCCCACCTCACCAGTATCATTTCTTGTATCTCCATTGGGTTATAGCCATTTTGAGATCTCTTCCCCTTCCACTGGCTGTAGAACAATGTTGTTGATTTGCAGTAGGATGTCCCTTTCTAGAATGTTCTCTCTTATTTTCTGCTTATTTAAATCCCACTGATCCTTCAAGCTCAGTTGCCATATTTTCTTCCTTGTTACATGGTCCCTGGCTGTCCTCCCGTTCCCATTCACCTCAGGTAGTTTAATTTCCTTCGCAATACCTTGTGCACACCTCTGTTCTAACATCTGTCACCCCGTATTGTAGCTGTCTTATTATCTGAGCTTTTCTGAGGACAGAGCACCACATCTTGTCTATCATTGTAATTATAACCCTGTCACAGCAAGGGTTCAGTAATTCCTGAATCTGCCCCCCCCCCATTTACTTCAAATTCTCTAGCAATTACCTGTTGCCCTGGTTTTGCTGGCTTTTCCACTATTGTCTCCCACCTAGATTCTCCCTCTTGACTTAACCTTCTTAAACTGACAATCCAATTTGACAGTCTGCCCAGGTTTGACAGCGGTTGGCTCAAGGTGGCAGCCTGTGAATTCCTCTATTCAGATTCACGCTCCAAGAGAGGTTAGCGCCATCTGGTCCCAGTTTTCTAGGAGGACAGCCCAAACCCAGTGCCCTGAACACCCACCTGTAGGTGTGGGAGACAAAGAAGAAAAAGGGACAGGCTGGGCTAATTGGAATGCCATTATCTCATTTTCTAACATCAGCGTTTCAGAAAATGATTACGTATAAAGATAGCAGGTGCTCTGCCAAAAAGCATCACTGCACTGCTCGAAGAACAGAAAACCAGAGTGAATTGGAATAACTATAAGGAAAGAAGAGCAAGGTATGGTTTAAGAAAAAAATGAACAAAATTGTTCTTATCCTGCACTCCTGTGTGGTCTGTCATGATGCAATTGAAGGATGAGGATGTCTGAAGTCAGACCAAACAGTCATCTATTATTCAGTTTTGCTAGGCTGTTGCTGGAAGGTATGTGAAGGTAAGTATCTAATTAAAATGCCAGTCTCTTTATTGCCTATTCTTAGCTTTGAAAGATAATGAATGCTGTACCAGCAACGTGTAGACTATTTTTCTTAATGTGAAAGTCAAAAAAAACCCCACTAAGATTTAGATGGTTAACTGGGACATGTAATGGAATAAATTACAAGAACATACTCGCTGCATGCTTCCAGTCAATTCAAGATTCAACGGTCCTTAAACGTGAGACAGGAAACCATCAACACCCTAGAGAAGAAAAGAGGCAACAACCTCTTTGACCTCAGCCACAGCAACTTCTTACTTGACATGTCTCTGGAGGCAAGGGAAACAAAAGCAAAAATGAACTATTGGGACCTCATCAAAACAAAAGTCTTCTGCACAGTGAAGGAAACAATCAGCAAAACTAAAAGGTAGCTGACAGAATGGGAAAAGATATTTGCAAATGACATATCAGGTAAAAGGTTATTATCCAAAATCTATAAAGAACTTACCAAACTCAACACCAGAAAAACAAATAATCCAGTGAAGAAATGGGCAGAAGACATGAATAGACACTTTTCCAAAGAAGACATCCAGATGGCCAACCGACACATGAAAATATGCTCAAAATCACTCCTCATCAGGGAAATACAAATCAAAACCACACTGAGATACCACCTCACACCGGTCAGAGTGGCTAAAATAAACAACTCAGGAAACAACAGATGTTGGTGAGGATGTGAAGAAATGGGAACACTCTTGCACTGTTGGTGGGAATGCAAACTGGTGCAGCCACTCTGGAAAACTATAGAGGTTCCTCAAAAAAATTATAAATAGAACTACCCTATGACCCAGCCATAGCACTACTAGGAATTTATCCAAAGGCTATAGAAGTGCTGATGCATAGGGGCACGTGTACCCCAATGTTTATAGCAGCACTTTCAACAATAGCCAAATTATGGAAAGAGCCCAAATGTCCATCAACAGATGAGTGGATAAAGATGTGGTTTATATATTCAATGGAATACTACTTGACAATGAGAAAGAATGAAATCCTGCCATTTCCAACAACATGGATAGAACTGAAGGGTATTATGCTGAGTGAAATAAGTCAGTCAGAGAAAGACAGATACCATGTTTTCACATATATGTGGAAGCAGAGAAACTTAACAGAAGACCATGGGGGAAGGGAAGGGGAAAATATAGTTTCAAACAGAGACAGAGGCAAACCCATAAGAGACTCTTAAGTATAGAGAACAAACTGAGGGTTGATGGGGGAGGCGGGGCATGGGAGAGGGAAAAATGGGTGATGGGCAATGAGGAGGGCACTTGTTGGGAGGAGCACTGGGTGTTGCATGTAAGCGATAAATCATGGGAATCTACCCCTGAAACAAGAGCACACTGTATACATTCATTGTATATTAGCTAACTTGACAATAAGTTATATTATAAATACATACATACATACATAAATAATTTTAAATTTAAAAAGAAGGTTCAGTGGTCTTACACCAGATATGCTGAAATGAAATGTATAAATTAAAAATCCTAGCATTTGGAACTGTTACAAAAAACAAAAATGTGAGATTTTCTAGACTTCATCCATTAACAATAGAGAATTAAGCATACGTCAGGTTTGTCCCAAATAAGCCCAAAGAGAACTTATTAAAGGAACTCATTCCAGCATTTACCCTTGGAGTACAGTACTTCTTCTAAATGATAGCTTTGAAGCCTGCTGGAAAATGTTTAAGCACTTACCATCACCCTGCACATTACCAACAGGACCACTGCTGTGAAGCACACGACTGTGTGGAATTGTGCAAAGTCTGCAATGGTCAGCTCTACGGCTGTGGTGTGATGGTGCCCCCTGGAGTTGGGCGGTGCTAGCCCTGGTGTGCCTTGAATTGCTTCTCTTTCCAAGCCTCAGTTCCTTCATCTGCAGAATAAGGCCTCATATAGGGGCATTCAGAGCATCTACCTAATTTTAAGTCACTGTTAAAATAAAGGGAAACAATGCACGACAACGTTGAGCATGAGCTCACGAAATGCTCATGATATGATGATGATCATGCTTCTGTTTCAGGAGAGCTGGGCCCAAACCTAGTTTTCGAAGCCAAACACCACTGCAAGGTTTAGCACTTTCATCAGCCACGTTAGTATTCATGTACCTAGAGCACAGACATTCAAACCAGTGGTGTTGGGATATTCCTTTGTCATATAGTCATGTTAATAAATCTTAATAGCAATGAGGGTTAGAAATTTATAGGACCTCCTATTATCTGGGGTGAGAAAACCATCTGAGAAGTGAGGAGAAAGAGAAGAATAAAAGCCTTTGTAGAGATCGAGTCACCTTGTCTGGAAAGCCTAAGGTTAGATTGGTTTAATTCATACTTTCGAGGGGTTTTTACTTTTGACTATCTCTTCTTGCATCATGTGTATGATTCCCTGTGTTCGTTTGATATGGATCTAGATGAAACTATTTAAAAACTCCACAAAATTAAGAGATTGATTGCTTTTTCTAATGAAGAAAGGTGGAAGCAAAAGACTCAGCATGAGACAAATGAGGTAATGATTAAATTGGAGTCCTCGGTGAAACAACTCACTCTGCTGAGATTTCATAACAGAATTCAGGCTGCGTCCTTGGAAAAGATTTTCCTCTTAACTTTAGCCTCTTCGGGAAATGGATTTGTTGGGTCCTATCTCTCTCCTTCTAAAAAGCAAAATCACTAAATGAAAATACAAACTTGTACCCAGAGTTCTATGGCAAGTGGAAGGCTCTAGTATAGAACTTAGTGTCTTATGATTCTTTACAACTATAAAATGCCACTTGATTAAGAACAAAACCACCTCTTTACTGCCAGCGTTAACTTTCCAGTTACACACTTTGAGGCACCTACTTCTTGTTCCCTGCTTTATTCTTGTCCCCTGTGCCCCATGTTTTGCTTCTGTCATGACCACAGCATAACAGGCCTTCATTAAAGGACTCTCAGTTTCAAGATGTGAACTGGACACATACTACACTCTTTAAGTCTTTCACCAAACACCAGAAATGACAGGGTAATATATATGTGCATATTCACACATGTCCTACATCTACACACACACGTGTGGTATGTGTGTATAACAAGATAATACACAACCATGTGGAAATACTCTAAGTTGAGTTAAACCCCCTAGAAACTGAACAATACCCCCATAGACTAAAAAACAGAGCTAGATTTAGGGAAAAAATACATATGGGATTCCTGTGAGATTCCACCTGGAAGTCAGCCAAAATTTGGGGGAGCCCAAAGTCAGGACCAGAGGTGGTGGGGGCTGGGAGGGGAGGGCCACCTGACTGGGAGCCTCACTGAGTTCCACAGGGCTGTGCTCAAGTCGCCATCTAATCTATCTCTATTGTCTACTTGGATGCTTCTTGCCCAAATAGGATCCTCTTTCCTCAGTTTCCTTCTCCTCCCCACAGGCTGGCATTTGTTATTCCTCTCCAGCAGAGGGCACCTGCCTCCAAGGTCCCGTTCCAGGGCCATCTTGTCCAAGTTTACCTTGTTAAATCTCCTACTGGTCAAAATCATCACTCATCCATATCTGCACCTGATACTCACACACTCTTCATCTTCCCTAAAACTATGCCATTCCCCAATCTTGTTTTTTTTTTCAGAAGAGATATTTGTTATTTGTAAAATCTCCTTTAGTGTATGACCAATGTCTTCAGTGCTGCTATGTCTACAAATATGCAATACTTACAACAATAATACCATTATATTAGAATAGCATTCCCTAAGCACTTTATTACGTGAGATGCATTATATACATATGTGTATCCATCTATACGTGTGTGTGTGTTGACAGAGATGTGTGTGTGTGCTAACCACCATATGTAAGGTAGATATTATTATCTCCAGCTCACAAAGGAGGAAACGGAAGCTCAGAGAGATTTACTGTCCTAAGTTTTACAGCGAATCAAAGCTCGAGTGTGTAAGCACTACACAAAACAGGTGGCTGCACCCATTTTTTAGAGTTTTTTAGAATTTCACTTTGAAATTCTATTTTTAGGATCTCATAGTACAATTTCTGTCAATATAGATTAACTAGGAGGAAGCATCAATGCAAATTATCACTGACACCACATAACAATTTAAACATTATTCATCTCAAAAATATTTCATTTGTTTTCCACACCCTTTCATGTGGTGATCATCACATAGTGTCAACATGCAAAGCTGACCAGATCCCACAGATCTGAAGCATCCTACTGCTTAACTCCACATGAAGTCTTCTTCTTATTTGGGTTCTACCTTCTTGGCACTTAAAGTTCTTGGATTCATTCTCTGGTTTCTTCTCGTGAAATCCCAGTGGGTATCATTTTCACAGAGCTTAACTGAACCCAAGTCAAAGTTTACCCTGGGAATGTTCTGATGGAGCTGGTAGGAGAGACTCCTCAAGGATTTTTGTCTCACAATTATCTTAATATTTAGATAATCTTTGAACATACACTTTCATATCAATATCCCAAACAAAACAGCATCTGTAACCCTGATGAAGTGATGGTCCATGTGTTCCAGTCTCTGGAGCACAAGGAGTTTCACAAATGTCACTCAATGGTCATCCTCTATGAGGCTGACCTGTATATAAAGCTCAGCTCTTTATGCCCATAAGAAATCTCACAGTGGAGATACCCTTCTGAGGCTGATTCTGTTCACCCTTGAAATTTTTCTAACCATAATGCAAAGTCCTTTTCTTCAGTCTTTAATGTATCACGTTTCACTTCTGGCAAATAACCTACCAGTGCTTCTAAATTCAGTCTATATGGCCACCACCATGTCCCCATGGGATCTAGTTCTGGCATGAGGATCTGGTCAACTAAGGTTGGAGTTATTCACGTCTGGCTTTGGCTTCCTCTGAGGAGCTACAGAGGTCTATGTCCTTGAGAAATTGGATATCCATGGATATTGGGATAAAACATAATTTTCATTGCACTGTTTCTTAAAGGATTCCTTTAGACTTTCTCAATTTAGTGAACTCATGTATAAGTTTAGTTCTGCAGCTGGTACATCCACCCAAAGTAGAATATCATTGACAACCTGGATTTCAGCCTACCCACCAGGATGTGTTTGTTGCTATCCCTGCTGCCATCAAAGCTGCCCTCCTCTCCACTATCATCATAAAGTCTGTTAGCCATGGTAATAGGGTGCTCTTGGGCTGGGTATAAAAATGTGCTCTTGACTCAGGTGACAAAGCAATGACGTTATACTAAGTTTCAGCTGAGTACTCTCAGTTCACACTGTTGGACAAGCCCCCCAAGAGTAGCCCTGCTAGGGCTACAACCTTTGTGTTTCATGCTCTGGGAAGTATCCCAAAGCACAGTTGATCAGAATGGTAACAGTGTTCTGAGATTCGATGCTCTTAAAAAGGAGACTGCATCCTCTGCTTGCATCTGTCAAAGGACATGAGGAGGTTCTGATACACAACCCCCATGAATACATCTTACAATCCTTTCTTCATCTGGCCAGTTGTCTAGTTGTCCACACACTCCTGAGCTCTTCATTCACCAATTCAGCCCTAAAGCAGGGAGAAACTTCAACTCATCCACCCCATCCTGAGGAACTTCTGATGTCTCCATCTCCCTCACTCTACCCGCTTACTTCAGATTCACTGGACCCATCCTCCCCTGCCAGTGTCCTCATTGTACATCATCAAAATACAGGAGGTAATTTGGCAGTTAAAGGGCAAGTGGAAATGCAGCAAGCAAGATAATATTTTCCTGTGTGGATTGGGGGAAAGGACAAAGTCTGTGAACACCCACATCAATAATTTTCTTCAATTATTTATCTACTTATTGGTGAAAGATTAACATTTTAAGTTTTCCATTCTCCTACTCCATATTTTTTATTTCAAATAATTCAGATGTTAATCAGGTAAATATTAATTTATATTATATAACATGCGGTATTTTCAAATAGAAAAATGTTTAATTAATGTCATAAGTTTCAAAACAAAAATTCAAAAGTTTACTTAAACATAATCTCTAACTTTCACAATTTCATTGCTTTATAATATTTTGCATATTAACCCTTATCATTGTCTATTTTTTAAGTAATGTCTATACCCAATGTGGGGTTCACACCCACGACCCCAAGATCAAGAGTTGCATGCTCTAGTGACGGAGCCACCTGGCACCCCTCATTGTCTTTTTTTGTGCATTTATTTCTCAACCTGAAAACACTTTTGAGGTCATATCTGTAATGAAAGTATGGAAGTGAACTACTTAAAAGCCTTGCATGTATGAAAAAGGTTTGTGAAGCCTTTGAACTCTTAGAATTATTGAATCAATTTCTCCTCAGAAGTCCGTAGCTGTTTCGGTTTTCTAACCTTTAATACTGTGGAGAATATTATCCTTCTTTCTTGTTGGTAATACACTTCCTTTGCCTGGATGATTTTAGACATTTTTAGTTAAAACTTGAAATTCAAAAATATCAACTATGGGCTAATATATTTGTTAATTCTACCTCATACTTGGGGAGGTCTTTTGCTCTCATAATCTGTCTTCATTTCAGAGAATATGTGCCATTTAATTTACCCTTCACCCACCTCAGCCTCTTCTTCTGGAATTTCGAAATTGTAGCTCCATGTCTATTTTCTTCTCAAAGTTTCTGTCTATATATATGTAAAGTTCTTGCAAAATATCTGAAACCTGTCCAAATTTTCTGTGCTCTTGATCTTTGGAAATATCTAGAATGATGCTCACACTCAAAGGAAGGTGATGGTATTTGTGGGAGATTCTGTTGGTTGCTTAACACGACATCTGTTCCAAGAGGCTTTCTCAATCTCCCCTGTGGTTCATGGCGGTGGCCTTGTGATGCCATCCTGGTGAATGAGATGCAAGCAGGGGTTTTAGGGGGTACAGGGTGACTCTATAAAATGTTAGCGTTCTTGATGAAAGAACAGATGTGACTGACACCAACTTTTCCCATTTACTCCTGCTTTCAACATAGACCTGATGCCTAGAAAGGCAAAAACAAGCAAACAAACAAACAAAAAACCTGGTCACATTTTGTGACCAGGATGGAAGTCTAAAAGAACTGCAGAGAGTGTAGAGACACTTGCCATAACAATTTGGAATCAGCTAACCAACACAGCAGTTGCCTGCCCAAGATATCTTGTTATATGAGATAATTAAAAGTTTTTATTTCAGAATTCACTGGTAGTTAGGTATCCTTCTACTTGCAGCTGAACACATTTTTACCATTTCAGTATTTCTCTCTTAACAAAAGAAAATACAATCTTATGCCTTAAGAAAGCTCTGCTCTTCACTTCGAGTTATTTGGCTGATGGGCTCACTTTATCAGTCTCAACACAGATTTCACTGGGATTTCCCACAGAAAGGTCATGGAGGACTTCTGTTCCTGCTAAGTCTCACCAGGTCACATCTAGGAGTCTCTAGGGGAATCTCATAGATAGAGTCCAGTTTATCACCTCTCCTCCTCCAGATCCTGTTAATGTCTGCTACCCATGAGGCCACAGAAGGTGCCTCATTGTTGCTACAGTGTTGGATGCCTCCCATTGGAATGCTGATGTTCATTTCAAGTAAATATCTTCTGATGTCTTCAAATCTGCTGACTCTGAAGGCATTAGAGCAGCACTTTGTTCTACACATAAATGGAAAGGATGCTGGTAATAACTACACAAGTTACAGAGCGCTCGCTGTGCCCCAGCCTAAATGATTTACACAGAGTATCTCACTTACTTCCAATTAGCATATGTTACCTTTATTTTACTAATAGGTTAAGTAACTTGGCCAAGATCACAAAACGAGTGGTGGAATCCAAAGTCAAATTCAGACTTGACTCTCCAACATCTAGCCTGCTTGCCCCCCTGCACTGTTACCTGGGACCCCAAGAAGAATGGAATGTTCAGCTGGGAGTTTCCATGGAGACTCTACGATAAAAAAGATATAAAATTCCAAAGTCATGTGTTACAACAGGTATCGACTAGTCAGAGAAGATTTGTGAAAGTAGAGCAAAAGAGTATTGTGAGAACCACCAATTCCCCAAAGCAGAGGGGGGAAAGGGCAACTCTATTTCCTTCATCTAGTCTGCAGAGAAGACTTTCAGTGGGATCACCTGGAAAACTTGGCAGGTATTTTCCAAAGATGAGAACAAACAATGGACTAGAGTGTGACACCTGCCTGAGAAACCTAATGGGTTCTTGTCCATTGCAATGTGACCAGCTGGACACTTCAATTATAGGAGGAAGGTAAGCACAGTTGTGTTGCCCTTCCCTCCTCACTTTTATGAGTCAATGAATTCAGGAATGTTATCCATGAACCAAATGTGGGCCCCAATGGGACAGAGAGCTAGTAGGAAGCCTGCCAGAACACTAGGGCTCATAGACAAGTGACAATGAAAGAAAAGAGTTCATTACACACCTCACAACCAGGAGAGCCCAGCAGGAGAACCTCTGAAATGCCAACAATGCAGGCATAGGACAGTCAGTGTTCTACATCTGCCAGACTCAGAGAGACCAAAGTCACCTTAAGACCTATTTACTGAAACTCTCCAGCCTGCGTTACCCTTTCCCACTGCAAATTCCAACTCCATCAGGAGGAATCAGTAGTAAGAGTAGCTAGTGAAGGGAGGGCGGGGGCGGGGAGATCAAGGAGAAGTCAACTATTCCCTCTTTCAGAGAAGGTAGGTGCCTACCCACTACAGGCCCTAACTGGAGAACAGGGAGTCTATATCTTGCAATGAAGAGTTTTCTAACATATTGGATTGAACATTTTAAACTATGGAATCAGGGCAACTAAGAGTTAACTAACCTTAACTATTAGTTACCAAATACTAATCAAGAGAGCAATGAACCAGTCCAGGTTTCATCCAGGGGTATGGGAAAAACTTCCTCCTCTGTATAAATTTTTTTATTTTTTTATTTTTTTTTTTTAAATTTTTTTTTTCAACATTTATTTATTTTTGGGACAGAGAGAGACAGAGCATGAACGGGGGAGGGGCAGAGAGAGAGGGAGACACAGAATCGGAAACAGGCTCCAGGCTCTGAGCCATCAGCCCAGAGCCTGACGCGGGGCTCGAACTCACGGACTGCGAGATCGTGACCTGGCTGAAGTCGGACTCCCAACCGACTTCCTCTGTATAAATTTTAAAGAACCAAGAGATACAAAATAAATTGCATTCAGCTGTGTTGTCAACATATCAACACACAAATATACACTGTCTACATCTTCCTCCGAAACCCTAAAAAAAACACAGCTTCTTTAGCTTTTGCCTAGAACCTTATTCCTCCATAGGGCTTAAACAAAATCTATGGGAACCGAGTGAGAAAACAGACACCTTATAGGACTTTTCATACTTCACCTGTAACTCAGAGATCCACTAATTCTCTTTCCAATGGAGCCCCAAAACTCAAAACCTTCAGGCAAATTAATGGAATACAGATTGATGTCTCCTGGGCCTTCTTACCTATTCAGCAAACACACACAGTCATGTTTTAATCACAGTGATGTCTCAGGATAATATCCCTGCTACACTAGCAAATAATTAACCCAGGTGTTACAACCAGGGGCAGTACCACCCCCTAGGGGAAAATCTGGAAATCTAGGAGGACAACACTGTAATTGTGCCCAAAAATTAAGCCAATGAAGAACACAATCTTTTGTTCTATTACAGTAGGTCATTCCACTGATGTTTAAAATTTTATATTAGGTTATATAATCTATGGATTTCATCCAGATAGTAAAGATGGTGTTAAAAATATTTATTATGAAAATAAGAATTGGGTCTGATATGATTGGTCACAACTGGACTCACTCTATATTATTCATCCAACCTAATTTTCTCTCCAATTTGTATATCCATTTTTTTTTGCAGGTGCAAATTTTTATTTTGAAAATTTTCACACATTTAAGAGAATTGCAAGAATAATACATGAAATCCCTGTTTGCTATTCCCCTAGATTCACTGGTTTTAGCATTTTGCCTTGTTTGCTTTATCTCTTTATAGACATATTTCCCACCCAACCATTTGAGAGCTGCTTGCAGACTCTGACCTTTCATCCCTAAATACTTGAGTGGGCATCTCCAAAGAACAAAGATATTCACCTACACAACACAACACAATGATTACACTCAGGAAATTTAACGTGAAGAAAGAACTAGTATCCAAGATACAGTCCCCATTCAAACTTTGCCAATTGTTCCAAAATCAAATTAGGTCAACTGTTCCTTTGTGGTGGTTTCCTTCTTCTTTTCTTGTTCTTCTCCAGGTATTAATCATGAAGCACACATATTTGCATTTAGTTGGCAAATTTCTTTATTCTCCTCTAGCCTAATCAGCTCACCAGACCCTTTGTGTCATTGACAATGTAAGAGTACCAACCACTTCTTTTACAGTATGCCTCAAAATCTGGACTGTTTCCTGATGAGAAGATTCAAGCTAAACATCCTTTTGTTGGAATATGACAGAGGTCATGTTGTGAACTTCTCAGTGCATCCCACTGGGGGAAAAGAAAGCCATTTTATCCCATCATGGTGGAAATGCTAACTTTGATCATTTGGTTAAAGACATACCCACCAGAGTTTTCCAATGAAATATTACTCGTTTGTGTATGCATATAAAGCGAATTTTTAAAAAATTAACTCCTAGAAATACTTGTCTGGAGAGGGAAACCAAATGCTCAGCACAAAAATGCAGGCAATCCCACCATTCACTACTTTTTGCTTGCCATTTTAGATTCCAGAAACTCAGCCCTTAAGATGTTGCTAATAAGTGACTTCAACAATATTCCATATAATTGTGTTCAATTAGCATCCATTTAAAGAGTGAAATATTCGTTCAAAAAGGAAGGTATTTAAGTAGATATGGTAGAGAAAAGTTAAATATGCACTTTCAGTTATTTCATGCTTTCTTGTGCTCCAATTGAATGAACTCTATTCTTTACCACAAACTGCATTTTCAAGTACTTTGTATTTCTATATGTCTGTCCAGCTCCTTTTGGGCCCAGGCATATGTCAAGTCCAACTCCCAGATAAGTAAGTATCTGGAAGAGCAGAATGTCATTACCACCATGTAAAACCTCTTCAGAGAATATGTTTTATTAGAGATAGCTCTTTGAATTCAAAGAATTCATAAGATTAAATTATAGTAAACCCCCTTGGGAAAAAAATAGTCTTTGTCTTTTTATATAATATCATATGCTTCTGTGGGCACTGAATTCCTTGATCAGTGATGTGCTGATTTGGTCCATTTGGTTCTCATTTAGAGTATTTAAAGATGAATCTTGGGGTGCCTGGGTGGCTCAGTCAGTTGAGCGTCCGACTTCTGCTCAGGTCATGATCTCACGGTTCGTGAGTTCGAGCCCCGTGTATGGCTCTGTGCTGACAGCTCATGGCCTAGAGCCTGCTTCGGATTCTGTGTCTCCTTCTCTCTCTGCTCCTCCCCCTGCTCACACTCTGTCTCTATCTCAAAAATAAATAAAGATTTTAAAAAAATTGAAAGATGAATCTTAACAGACCATAATAGCTTAGAATATTTAAGTAAGGTCTAAAAATGAGCAGTTTATTTCCTACTTACTAGAAAAGTAAGATCCTCTGAGTATTACCAACACTGTGTCGTTGTACAGAAATTCTAAAAAATTATGCCAGCTAATAATACATCTCAACAACGCCTTGTTCCTTATTCCCTTGAGTTATATTTTAAAAAAAGAGAGATGGTTAATTTGTGAAATTCAAGTAAGCACAGGAAATTTTATTAGAATATGAAAAACTGTTTTCTGCTGTGAAACCCAAGTTGCATATTAAGAAGACTGCATATATAGAGAACAGTTCAAACTCTCACCTTGACCCAAATAAGACCATGCTCAGCCAAACTCCAGTCACCAATGCAGTTTGGTATTATGATAAAATGTCACTGTATGGTATCAGGTCTTCTGTAAAGAAGACAAATAGGGAACATCTGGAAAGGGAAAACCAGTATTTACAACCTTGTCTCTGTTACCCGGCACTTATCTGTGCACTGGGTATACATAAACTCATTTCATTTCAACAATTTTGTGATGTTTTTCTCATCCCACCTCCACTTTCATGAAACTCCAATCAGCTTAGAGCCAGATTCTACCTTTTTTGTGTTCCATTCCCAGAGTCTCGCACAATGCCTGTCTCAGAGTAAGTACAACAGAGCATTTAAATAATGTGCATAAGGCCACACAATTATTAACACACGACCACACTACTCCAAAATCTTTTTCTTTACAATGCTCCATATACAACTTCCTGTTTTAGTTAAAAAAAAAAACAAAAAACAAGTAAATAAATTGAAGTGGGTTGCATTTTCCTTGCTGCTACAATACTTCCATTTAAAAACCAAAAATACATATAATGATATTCATTTACTGACTTGTACCGTGCATCCAGTGGGCAGTCTGACATTGAGCTGAACTATACGATAGTAACTACAATGAAATATTGCTGTGTAAATAATGATCAACACTTTAACATTCAGAGGTACATGCAAAAAAGATAACTAATAGGAAGGTTGGCATATTTTACTGTTTATCATTAAAATGTTTCTTAATGGAGACTACCAATTTGAAAGGTAAGATTGATGAAAAGTATTAACTATTCAATAAATTCCATGACTACATATTTCACAAAGATTTATATATTCCAGATGATCATTCTGGAGCCCAGAGATACTGATAAATCATCAAGAAATAAATGCACTTTTTACTAGTAGAGACTGTGATATTTGAAAATTACTGCTGCAAGACTCCAAAGTTTCATCAATTTTTATCAAGATGTTTAAGGGACCAAGAGTTTCTGAGTATGTCTAACTCAGGCAAGGAATGACCTTTTCTGTCCAAAAGCTGACTCTCTACCATTGTGTTGAGGGCATTAATTCATGGATTCTCTCTCAAGTACTATACCCATTGATCCACTGATCCATTCTAATGATATAAAAATACAGAGATAAAAGGAAGGAAAGAGTGTTAGTGATTTAATTTCATTTAACTACTACTCTTTATGGTTACCATGGGACCATAGAAGCTGACAGAAAAGAAAATGGTGCATGTACCAGAGATGCATAGAGAAGTATCTCTGAAAGAGTCCTAGAACTCTTTTCCTTGTTGTTACTTTAGTAACACTGTTCCTTCAACTCTACATTGATATGCCCCTGAAATGTGTGACCAAAAGTCCCAGCCCTTATTTTATTGTAACAAGATGAGTGCTAGACCTTGTAAATGATCTACCTGAATTTTACTTACTCCCTTCCAGGTTAATTTCTTAAAACACTACTTAAAGTAGGTTATCTTCTTTCTTAACATCTGCACTAATGCCACAATACTGATAGGAGAAGGCCATAATTACTTAGACTCATGAGATTTCCGAAATTTTTTAAAAAAAAATTTTTTTTAACGTTTATTTATTTTTGAGATAGAGAGAGACAGAGCATGAATGGGGGAGGGTCAGAGAGAGAGGGAGACACAGAATCTGAAACAGGCTCCAGGCTCTGAGCTGTCAGCACAGAGCCCGACGCAGGGCTCGAACTCACGGACCGCGAGATCATGACCTGAGCCGAAGTCGGACACTTAACCGACTGAGCCACCCAGGCACCCCGAGATTTCCAAAATTTGTCCCAAATCTTTCAGGGTATTCTCATCTCCTGAGAGTTCCTTAGATGACTTCTGTAAACACACTTGGTTTACTTGCTAACCTCCAAACATGCCTTTGTATTTTCCATTTGTACTTTCCTTACACTATTCTATCCAACCAGGACATCGTATCCTACCGACCCACTAAATATTATCCACTGACTCAGTAAAATCCATACTTTTCTAAAATTGTCTCATCCTGAACTAACTCTCTCTCATTCCTTTGAGATCCTTTGGACACGACATGCAAGTTCTTTAGTTCTAAAATATAATTAAAAATTTTAACATGAGGGGCACCTAGCTGGTTCAGTGGGTAGAGCATGAGCCTCTTGATCGCGGGATTGTGAGTTTGAACTCACAGTGGGTGCAGAGATTACTTAAAAATAAAAAATCTTTTTTTTAGATTTTAATGTGATCAAGCCTTTCATAATTTAACATCTTTTATTTTTATTTTTTTAATGTTTATTTATTTTTGACAGAGAGAGAGAGAAACAGAGCTTAAGTGGGGCAGGGTCAGAGAGAAAGGGAGACCCAGAATCCAAAGCAGGCTCCAGGCTCTGAGCTATCCACACAGAGCCCAACCTCACGGACCGCGAGATCATGACCTGAGGCGATGTCAGACGCTCAACTGACCGAGCCACCCAGGCGCCCCATAATTTAACATCTTAAAACTTTAATCTCCTTGAGGATAAAAAGCCCATTTTACTCTTCTTCACACATCCACTCTGCTCAACATGGTCTGTTGTTTATAGCACTCAGTAAATATTCTCTAATTTGACTCGACCCTTATTGAATTAACCAACAGTGAGAAATGGAAGGAGACCAGATTGCAAAACACAAACCATGACCTTTCTCAGTGCCAGATTTCACAGAAAACTGGTCAGATTTGGTGGTGGACTTTTAAAATACAGATTGACAATCTTTCTTGATGGTATAGATTTAAAACTGCCATTTTACCATAGGGTTTTTTTTTTTTTCAACCATGTGTTCTATATTTGCTTTGTCTTTTTTTGTCTTCTGTTACTACACATCCCTGTCTATTAGCTGCA